>NC_081554.1:176924069-177096569 GCF_963082655.1 Stomoxys calcitrans
TTTGATTTTCTACATACTTTAATCGAAAATTCGATTATTCATAAATTTTAATAGATGATTGATGATTCTTTACATATTTATCGAAAATTCGTTGTTCTGCAAATTTTTATTGATAATTCTATTGACTTTCGTCGAAAATTCGATTATTAATATAGTTATAAAAATTTTTTCTTAAAAAATGTTTCTATCGAAAAATGCCATTCAATATATACTTGTCGAAAATTCGACTTTTAATAAATTGTAATCTAAATTTGTCCTTCGCTAGATTTTTATCGATAGTTCAATTTGCTATCGATCATCAAAAAATCGATGTCTAATATAGTTATCGAAATACTCCTTTTTAATCAAAAATAGACATTCAACAAATTTTTATCGACAATTCGAACTGCTAGTTTTTTTTATCAAAATTTGATTTTCTACATACTTTAATCGAAAATTCGATTATTGATAGATTTTTATAGATGATTCCTTAGATTCTAATCAAAAATTTGTTGCTTCGTAGATTTTTACCGATAATTGTATTTTCTTTTGACTTTCATGGAAAATTCGATTTTTGATACAGTTATCGAAATACTCCCTTGATAATTTTTTTTTATCGATTTTTTGTAAATGCTTATGAACATAAAAAAAATTAAATTTTTATGAGAAAACGTAATATTACGGATGTTTTAAAATTTTCTTTCCTATTAAATTAACTTGATTAAACTTTTTAGGGCACCCTCCTATGAGCAAACAAATTTTTATTGAGAACTTAATTATTTACAAACAAGTTGCAAGAAAATACCACATAGCTAAATGAAAAAAAAATAATCTCATCATGCAATTGTTATTACATAAACGGCAAGTTTTGCCATTTCTAGCGAAAATCGTTTCGGCCAAGACTAACAAACAAGTGAACTTACTAAGCTGACCGGCTGCCTGCCTAGGCAATGAATGTGAAAACACTCATGCTCAACAAAATATTAAAAAGGAAAATTAGAATAAAAAAAAATTATGCTTCGTCATCGTTATAACGTAAAATTCAATGTTAGCAGCGCCAGTCTCTTCACTGATAAACTAAACCAATGAGGAGGAGAGAATAAGGGGCCCGGAAAGTTGTTGACACCAGCAGCGTTAACATAAGGCTGGCAAACTGCGAACATATTGATTTGTTTACTTTGCGTCTCATATTCCCTAGAAAACGTAACGCTAGGAATGTTATTAAGGTGTTCATTGACTGAAAACTAGAAGGTGGGGTGTCCACAGCCGTCAAACGAGAAGCCAAAGGGTTTTTCTTGTCTTCAACTTTTTTTGCGCACCCACCTTGCAGCTAGGAGCGTCATACTCCAAAGTTCAATTGCAATCACAGATGTCTGTGCGTCCAACTTGCCTGTCAACCAATAAAAAAAGATGGTTACTCAGCGTTTGTATCGATTGGTCTGAACTGGACTGGATTGATTGACCGGCTTTGTTTTTATTATTTTTTTTTACTTTTATTTTTTTTTTCCGAATACCTTCTATGGGTATGTCATGATTTTGTGTTTTTTTTTGTAGCTCATGTTATTTTTCCAATAAAGACTTACAACAAAAATATGACTTTCTTTGTTGCTTGATAAGCAACCCTTTTTGTTTGTATGGGAAAATTATGAAAAGTTTTGTATTTCTTTTGCTTTTTTCGTAAACATCTGTTTGTCCCACGAATCTGAATTGGCTTTTTACGCACAAAAATGGGTCTATATTATGGACCCATTTGGATCATGCTTTGTATATTTGAATGTCATTGGGACCAATACCAAACTGATAGACGATGTTAGTATACCCTCAGCCTATGATGGACGGTATAAAACTTTATTAACTGTTTATCAAAAGAAATTTATTTTATAGAGCTTTATCGAAACTTCGGTTTGCTATAGATATTTTATCGAAAATTCAAGTTTCTTTGGATGCTAGGCTAAATCTTTATTTTCTTAATCTTTTTTCGATTATTCGATTTCTATAGTTTTTTTACGGAAAATGGCTTCGCTTGATGTTTCTTTTTTTAAACATAAGATTTTTACAAAATTTCTAACAAATATCGATTTTCCATTGATTTTATCGAAAACTCGTTTTTATCGAAACACCGATTTTCTGTGAATTTTTATCGAAAAATCGTTTTGCTATGGAAAATTAAATTTTTTACAGGAAATTCGATTTTCCGTAGAAGATTAATATTTTTTTTAAAGAAATTCATTTTTTTTTTTTTGATTTTCGAAATTTCGATTTTCAATAAATTTTTACAAAAAATTCGATTTTCAATAAATTTTTACAGAAAATTCGATTTTCTAGAAGTTTTTGGAGAAAATTCGATTTTCTAGAAGTTTTTATAGAAAATTCGATTTTCTAGAAATTTTATTTATGATTTTCGAAATTTCGATATTCGATAAATTTTTTACTGAAAATTCGATTTTCAATAAATTTTTTACTGAAAAATCGATTTTCCATAAATTTTTACAGAAAATTGGATTTTCAATAAATTTTTACAGAAAATTCGATTTTCTAGAAGTTTTTGGAGAAAATTCGATTTTCTAGGAGTTTTTGGAGAAAATTCGATTTTCTAGAAGTTTTTACAGAAATTTCGATTTTCTAGAAATTTTGAGGAAAATTCGGTAAAGGTTCATTAAAATTTCGATTTTTTTTGGGCAACCCAATAGATCGATATAGAAAGTTCGTGTTGCTACAGAACTTTTATTGAAAATTCAAGTTTCTTTAGATATTATGGAAAAACTTGATTTTCATACATTTTTATCGAAAATTCCATTTGGTACGTTTTATTACGGAAAATTATTTTCATTGATTAAATCTTTTTTGAAAAAATAATTTTAATTTTTTTCAATCGAAATATCGATTTTCTGTTGGCTTTTATTCGAAAATTATTTTAAATCGATATATCGATTTTTATCGAAAAATCGTTTTTTATCGAAAACAAAGTTTTTTATAGGAAATTTTCTTTTAAATAGAAGATTGTATTTATTTTTAATATTTATCAACATTTTAATTTTCTAGAAATGTCTTCGGTAAATTTGATTATCGACGATTAAATTGGTCCAGATTTTTGTTTAATTAAATTTTCCCCTAATTTATATCAAAAAATCGATTTTCTGTGAACTTCTTTGGAAACTTCTAATCGGTTCATATTGAATAACAATTCTCATCCATTACCCTTTGTTTGCCTATAAAGAGATATTGGGCAAAAAACTTGAAAAATTCGATCCATGGTGGAGGATTTGTCAGATTCATCCGGGCCTAACTCAGCACGATTTTTATACTAGTTTCGTCATTGTGCTGGTAACACCTCGAAATATGCGTCTGAGACCCCATAAAGTATATATATTCTTGATCGCCATGCTACAATATTTTAAGTCGATCTAGCCATGTCCGTGCGTCTGTCCGTCCGTCCGTCCGTGCGTCCGCCTGTCTGTCGAAAGCACACTAACTTTCGAAGGAGTAAAGCTAGCAGTTTGAAATTTGGCAGAAATACTTTTAATTAGTGTAGGTCGGTTGGGATTGTAAATGGGCCATATCGGTCCATGTTTGATATAACTGCCATATAAACCCATCTTGGGTCTTGATTCTCGAGCCTCTAGTGGGCGCAATTCTCTACCGATTTGACTGAAATTTTGCACGAGGTGTTTTGGTACTACTTTCAACAACTGCCCTAAGTATGGTTTAAATCGGTCAATGTTTTGATATAGCTACAATATAAACCGATCTTGGGTCTTGACTTCTTGAGCCTCTGGAGGGCGAAATTCCCGTCCGATTTTACTGAAAATTTGCACGTAGTGTTTTTGTAGCAGTATGTTAAGTATGATTTAAATCGGTTCATAATCTGGTATAGCTGTCATATAAACCGATCTGGGATCTTGACTTCTTGAGCCAATAGAGAGTGCAACTCTCATCCGATTTGGCTGATATTTTGTATGAGGTGTTTTGTTATGACTTTCAATAACTGTGCTAAGTATGACGCAAATCGGAACATAAACGCATATAGCTGCCATATAAACCGATGTAGGATCATGACTTCTTGAGCCTCTAGAGGGCGCAATTCCCATCCGATTCGGCTGAAATTTTGTAGAACGGCTTCTCTCATGACCATCAACATACGTGTCTAATATGGTCTGAATCGATCAATAACTTTATACAGCTCCCATATAAACCGATCTCCCGACTTTGCTTCTTGAGCCCCTACAAGGCGTAATTCTTATCCCAATATACTGATATATTACACAATGACTTCTACAATGTTCAGCATTCATTTATGGTCCGAATCGGACTTTAACTTGATATAGCTCCAATAGCATAACAGTTCTTATTCATATTCAAAGTTTTCATAACGATACGGCAGCAGAAGTGTTAAACGGCTACTAATCAATGCAATTTTTGGAGACTATATCCCCCTAAAAGCATCAGAAGAAGTTTACCATGCACGACACACCATAGCAGTTTTGACAGAAAGAGTCGTCTTATTTGCTATTGATTTGGAATTGATGTTCATGTACTGAACATGAACCACATGGGTACCCCACACGCCACTCATTCATGTGTCCAGCTAACCCCAATCAATTGCTTTGCATGCAACCTACCCCACTTCCCAGAATTTATAGCTTTGGATACATATCCCAGTTTACAATGAGTTTTTTGATGCCAAATATAAAATATCGAATTGTATCAAAAGTAATGTATTTTAGTACCAAAAAAGGTACATATGGGTACGAAAAATAGTACCATACTTGTAGAGCAAAAAATTAACTTTAGCCTTAAAATTTTAATTTTTTGATACCGAAAAAAGTTCAAAGTGGTACTGTTAGAGTAAAGGTGCTCTTCAAAGCAGCTATTGAATTGAGTGAAATAGCTATGGTTTAAACTTAATTTCCCGGAAATTAGGTATCGTGAATTTTAGGATACCTCTCTGTTCAATTACTTATGTTGATCGCTATAATCATTGTTATAATATGGAATCTCTATCAGATGTATCAGTTGTCATGCCAACTCAGAAAATCTAGAGGTCGCTTTTGGCAAACCTAATCATTGATTATTTTTATTTATATTTTTATATAAAAAAATCCAATCCAGACATATTGATAAGGACTTGTCGTATAACGCAGACAATTAAGATTTTCTAAGGTAGATTACGCACAACAGTGTTTGCAGCTAATCTAAGTTTTGTTTTTCATATTGGGATAGCCAGGTAAGCCCACCACCATGGATTCCGCTAAAAAAAGTACTCTTATTAACTGAGTTTGTATTTGAATTATTTTGGTCTCAAGAAGTCATATCGGGATATTGGTACTTGTGGGGCCTTTATCACCATATTGACCAATTCGGATAAAACTTGACACTACTGTTTTAAGTCATAAGATAGGTTTTCGGGCCAAACCAAATTTTCACCTTATTTGAATGAAATTTGTCTTCAAGGGCTCAAGAAGTCAAATCGCTATGGTGGTAGGTATAAAAACTAATTAAGTCGAGTGCGGCCGCATCTTATCTACCCTTCATTATGGACCATGGTTGAGGGATTACAAACGGAGTCACGCAATTAAAATGCACTTCCTTCAGTGATTTGGATTTTGCCTATTAGAAAAAAACTGTCATCTAATCGCGAATTCGGTAATCGGTACTACCTAACCGGTAACCACGGTAACCAGGAATCTGGAAATTTTGCCCATGGACATTCCATTAAGGAGCAGGGACAAACTTCTCTTCTCCGATTAAAGTATAAGCTCAATGACAGGGTACCTTCTTTTTATAGCCGAGCCCGAACGGCGTGCCACAGTGCAACATCTCTTTAGAGAGAAGTTTTTACATGGCATAGTACCTTACAAATGTTGCCAGTATTAGGAGGGAATAACCTCCGCAAAATTTTTTTTTTATACCCACCACCTTAGGATGGGGGGTATACTAATCTAATCATTACCTATGTAATACCTCGAAATATTCGTCTAAGATCTCATAAAGTACATATATTCTTGATCGTCTCGACGTTCTGAGACGATCTAGCCATGTCCGTCGGTACGTCTGTCGAAATCACGATAACGGCTGAAAGCATAAGGCTAGGCGCTTGAAATTTTGCACGGATACTCAGAATTGATGTAGGTTGTTGAGGATTGCAAATGGGCCATATGGGTTCAGATATAGATATAGCTCCCATATAACCCGATCTCCCGATGTGACTTCTTGAGCGCTGGAAGCCGCACTTTTTGTTCGATTTGGCTGAAATTTTGCATGTAGTGTCCTGCTATGATTTTCAAATACGGTCCAAATCGGTCTAAAACCTGATATAGCTGCCATAAAAACCATTCTCCCGATTTGACTTCTTGAGCCCTTACAACCAGCAATTTTTGTCCGATTTGGCTGAAAATTTGCACATAGTGTTCTCTTATGACTTTCAATAACTGTGCCTAGTACGGTTCAAATCGGTCTATAACCCAATATAGCTCCCATATAAACTGAACTCCCGATTTGACTTCTTGAGCCCCTGGAAGCCGCACTGTGCCAAGTATGGTCCAAATCGTTCTATTATCTGATACAGCTCCCATATAAACCGAATTCCCAAACAGACTTCTTCAGACCTAACCATCGGCAATTTTTGTCCGATTTGCCTGAAATTTTGCATGCGGTGTTCTGTTACGACTTCCAACACCTATACCAAATAAGGTCTAAATCAGTCTTTAACCCGATATAGCTCCCATGTAAACCGGTCTCTATCTCTATCATCCTTGTTCGGTTCTTGGAAGATTTGAGAGAAGTTTGGTATGCCGAACTTGCTTGTTTTTTGATTTTCCCGTGGGTATTCGAATATAGGCGTTCGGCATTATAGGCGAACGTGCTAAACCCTGTGCTGCGGTGGCCTCCAAGGCATTAAGTAACCAAATACTTGGTTATTCGGCAGTCGTTACTCGCAAAATGGTACACGTAACCATACAACTGGTATTTGATAACTAAATAAAAGGTGATTCTAAAGTCGGTACACGCTAACCTGGTACTCAGTAAGCGTACAGTCGTTACTCAGTAATCGTGTAGTCGGTAACTCGGTAATCAGTAACCGGATATTTGATAATCCGGTTGTCAGTACTTGATATGACTTTGCACATAAAAAAATTATATTGCATTGACTGCCATATCATTGAATTATCCAAAGCTGATTGGTTTTCCTCTCATTCAGTTATAATTTTTTCTATCTCTAACATAAAATCATAAATCAAACAACAATCTTTATAATGGGTACGCGGAATATATCTATAACTAAAATTAGAAATAACTTGGCATGCTTTTACTTGTTTTTTGATGCTCCTGCCAGAATTCGCATAATTGCATAATAGACGAACATGCTAACGTCAGTGCTGCGGTGGCCTCCAAGCCATTAATTAACCAAATACTTGGTAATTCGATAGTCGTTACTACCAAAAATGGCATCCGTAACCAGATAACTGGTATTTGATAACCAAATAAAAGGTAATTCTAAAGTCGGTACACGCCAATCTGGTACTCAGTAAGCGTACAGTCGATACTCAGTAATCGTGTAGTCGGTAACTCGGTAATCAGTAACTGGATATTCGATAACCAGGTAATCGGTACTTGATATAATTTTGCACAATTAAAAAATTATCTTGCATTGACAGCCATATCATTGAATTATCCAAAGCTAATTGGTTTTCCTCTCATTCAGTTATAATTTTTTGTATCTCAAACACAAAATCAAAAATCAAACAACAATCTTGATTATTGAGTACGCAGAATATATCTATAACTAAAATTAGAAATAACTTGGCATGCTTTTACTTGTTTTTTGATGCTCCCGCCAGAATTCGCATAATTACATAATAGACGAACATGCTAACGTCTGTGCTGCGGTGGCCTCCAAGCCATTTAGGTACCAAATACTTGGTAATTCGGTAGTCGTTACTCGCAAAAATGGTACACGTAACCAGATAACTGGTATTTGATAACCAAATAAAAGGTAATTCTAAAGTCGGTACACGCTAACCTGGTACTCAGTAAGCGTACAGTCGATACTCAGTAATCGTGTAGTCGGTAACTCGGTAATCAGTAACTGGATATTCGATAACCAGGTAGTCGGTACTTGATATAATTTTGCACAATTAAAAAATTATCTTGCATTGACAGCCGTATCATTGAATTATCCAAAGCTAATTGGTTTTCCTCTCATTCAGTCAACCAAACAAAAATCTTGATTATCGGGTACTTGGAATATATCGATAACTGAATTTAGAAACAGACATTGAGAAAATCACCTTAATAATCTCTCATTTAAAGAAGTTATCTCCCAAATTCACCCATATCTGGTAAACCAATTGTTTTCCCACCCCCCAAACAAATTATTGTCAATGATTCCCTGTTACCCGTTGGTCCCTTTGCATTGAAACCTTTGAAATAATGTATATTATATCACTTTCTTATTGTTTTATAATAATACTTAAATGTTTGCTATTAAACATCATGATTAACTTCTTCTAACGGCTTTAAATCAATGGCCCCTTTCACGCTTAAGTAACTGCAACGAACAATTTTTTGGAGAAGATTTATGAAGAAAACTTGATACGGCACGATTGCTTCACGTTTTGTGTGTTTTCTCAAAAATTTTTTTATTGTTTTATAGAAATTGTTGTTGTTTTTGTTGATTATTTGTTAAGCGAACCAAATTATTGATTAAATATGGTGGCTTATCAATTGTTATCGTTGGCGGCAGCAAATACAAAAATGAAAAAACAAAAATGCTGCTGAAAAGCTTTTGTTGCTTTGTTAGATTTTTTCTAAAGACAAAAAACAACTAAAAACAAAACCAATAAAGTAAACACATTTTTATATATGTAATTTTATTTTATTGATGTATGTATGTATGTTTAATTGAACGCTATATAAATATATGCATAAAATGTCGTGCTCTTATTTAAAATAAACTACCTGACATTTTCTATACCTATCATCATCTACCTATATAGTACACGAGAATTAAATCATTTTGCTTCGATCGATCGAAGATCGCTTTATTCACTATCTGCTAGAGTTTTTTTTTTCTTAGGGATCCTCGGGAAATAATGAGTCAACGATTTTTCTTAGTTTTTGTTTTAATTTTTTTGTGCTTTGAAAAAAGAAAACAATGTGTCGATTGATAACAAAAACTACACTGTACAAAAATTTTGGGACAAAAAAAAAACATTTTTTAAAATTTTGAAAATATTCTATATATAATATTACTCATCAGGTGTGAAGGCTTCAAGGGCCGATGGTATGTTGTACTTATACCAAATTTATTGTGAAAACGTCTCTTTGATATAAATACCATATTAACCACGCTCGACAACCCTGTCTATTAGCTGCACCTTTCCCAATGCATGTGTTTTTATGTAATGACAGATTTTTGTCTGCACAATTACACTACACCCATGGTATACACATGATTTTGTGAACTGTTGGAAGTTATATTGATGGCTTCGGAGTTGCTATTGTCTAGCGTTCGAAGCGATCAATACAACTTTCAACCGATGCACAGAAGCATGTGTATACCATGGGAGTAGTGTAATTGTGCAGACAAAAAATCTGCCATTACACAAAAACACATGCATTGGGCAAAGTACAGCTAATAGATTGGGTTGTCGAGCGTGGTTAATGTGGTATTTATATCAAAGAGGCGTTTTCGCAATAAATTCGGTATAAGTGAAACATAATAACGTACGGCCCTTGAAGCCTTCACAACTAAAGGGTGATTTTTTTGAGGTTAGGATTTTCATGCATTAGTATTTGACAGATCACGTGGGATTTCAGACATGGTGTCAAAGAGAAAGATGCTCAGTATGCTTTGACATTTCATCAAGAATAGACTTACTAACGAGCAACGCTTGCAAATCATTGAATTTTATTACCAAAATCAGTGTTCGGTTCGAAATTTAAAGAATTGTTATGCTGTTGGAGCTATATCAAATTATAGTTCGATTCGGAAGTATAAGTCACTTTAAAAATTGTAAAAAAATAAAAACAAGTAAAATGGCCTTATGTTCGGCCGGGACGAACTTTGTATACCCACCTCGGGTATATATGAAAACCCCCTTTCGTCACAATCCGGTGAAAATTGGATAACTTATGCACCCAATTTCGACACGGATATTGAGTGGTCTAATAAATATAAGTCACTGTTGAATTTTGTATTTGAAATTTCAAAAAAAGCGGGTAATAAATAAATCTTTTATGAGCTTCAGACCTTAAGCGGAACATCGGTTTATATGACAGCTATATCTAAATATAGTTCGATCTTTACCATGTTTTGGTCGGGCGGCGGGTTGGCCTAAAATTTCTTACTGTTGTTAAAGCTTTTATTCGCTTCAGACCCTTTATCAGGATATCGGTCGGTATGGCAGCTATATCCAAATATAGTTCGAACCAAACCATATTTGAGACGGATGTCGAGAGAACAAAGACTACCCAATTTCAGAGAAATCGGGTAATAAATAGAGCTTTAATGGGCTTCAGACCCTTTATCGGCAGATCGGTCTACATGGCAGCTATATCTAAATATAGTCCGATCTGAACCACATTTGGGTCCAATGTTAGAATGCGTTAAACTATTCAATGCTTCAAATTTCAACGAAATCGGTTAAAAATAAAGCTTTTATGGGCTTTATACCCTTTATCGGCAGATCGGTCTATGTGGCAGCTATACCTAAATATAGTCCGATTTGATCCACATTTAGGTCAGATATCAGGAGGCTTAAGATAACCTACGTTTTAAATTTCAGCGAAATCGGGTAATAAATAGAGATTTTATGGCCTTCAGACCCTTTATCGGCAGATCGGTTTATATGACAGCTATATCTAATTATAGTCCGATCTGAACCATAATTGGGTCCTATGCTAGGAGGCGTAAAACTACTTACTGTTCAAAATTTCAGCGAAATCGGTTAAAAAATAAAGCTTAAATAGGTTTCAGACCCTTTATCGGCAGATCGGTATATATGGCAGCTAGATATAAATATAGTCCGATATGAACCATATTTGGCTCAGATATCGGGAGGCCCAAAACTACTCACTGTTTCAAATTTCAGCGAAATCGGAAGACAACTAAAGCATTTTTGGACATTAGACCCTTTATCGGAAAATCGGTTTATATAGCAGCTATATCCAAATATGGTCCGATTTGGCCCATTCAAGAACCAGCGTGCATCAAAAAGAAGTATATGTGCCAAATTTCAGCTCAATATCTCAATTTTCGAAGGCTGCAGATTGATTACAACAGACGAACGGACAGCACACGGACATCGTTAAATCGTCTTAGAATTTTACGACGATCCTAAATATATATAAAGGGTGATTTTTTTGAGGTTAGGATTTTCATGCATTAGTATTTAACAGATCACGTGGGATTTCAGACATGGTGTCAAAGAGAAAGATGCTCAGTATGCTTTGACATTTCATCATGAATAGACTTACTAACGAGCAACGCTTGCAAATCATTGAATTTTATTACCAAAATCAGTGTTTGGTTCGAAATGTGTTCATTCACCGTAACGTTGCGTCCAACAGCATCTTTGAAAAAATACGGTCCAATGATTCCACCAGCGTACAAACCACACCAAACAGTGCATTTTTCGGGATGCATGGGCAGTTCTTGAACGGCTTCTGGTTGCTCTTCACTCCAAATGCGGCAATTTTGCTTATTTACGTAGCCATTCAACCAGAAATGAGCCTCATCGCTGAACAAAATTTGTCAAAATTTGAACACATTTCGAACCGAACACTGATTTTGGTAATAAAATTCAATGATTTGCAAGCGTTGCTCGTTAGTAAGTCTATTCATGATGAAATGTCAAAGCATACTGAGCATCTTTCTCTTTGACACCATGTCTGAAATCCCATGTGATCTGTCAAATACTAATGCATGAAAATCCTAACCTCAAAAAAAATCACCCTTTACTTTGTAGGGTCGGAAATTGATATTTCGATGTGTTGCAATTGGAATGACTAAATGAATATACCCCCTATCCTATGGTGGAGGGTATACAAAAATTGTGTCCTATAGGGGTTCAGGAAGTCAAGATCTAAGATCGGTTTAAATGGAAGTTATCTCAGGTTAAAGACCGTTTTGAACCATACTTAACACAGTTGTTGGATGTTGTAATAAAACACTTCGTGAAAAATTTCAGCCAAATCGGATAAGATTTGCCCCATCTAGAGGCTTCAGAAATCAAGATCCCAGATCGGTTTAAACTGCAGCTAATATATCAGCTTATTGACCGACTTAAACCATAATTAGCACAGTTGTTGGAAGTCATAACAAAACACAACACATGCAAAATTTCAACCGAATCTGATGAGAATTGCGCCCTATACCCACATCCTTTGATAGTGGGTATCAAAAAATGCACTGAAAAAAATAAGATGTGCTTCCAGACATTTTTCTTATGTTTTTTAGAGCATTTTTTATGTGAATAAGGACAGACCTTAGGAATTACTCCTTAATCCGGTTCAGCGATAAGCTTTTTGCATAGATGTGCGACTCCGCCGCGGAGGCGCCAACCAGGAACGCCTGGATTCAAATCCTAGCGTTAAAATCAGAAAAATGTTAAGCAGTGGTTATCCCCTTACTAGTGCTGGCTACATTTGTGAGGTATCCTGCCATGTTAAAACTACCAAATGGTATTGCTATGCGGCACGCCGTTCGTACTCGGCATACAAAAGGAGGCTCCATTTCATTGAGGTTAAAACTTTAATCTGACTGGACTCATTGATATGAGAGAAGTATTCAATAGGAGGCCCCATTTCATTGAGTTTAAAATTTAATCTGATTGGAATCATTGATATGAGAGAAGTATTCACTGTTCCTTAATGGAATGTTCATTGCAAATCGGAAAAAAATCGTACATAAATGATCTTGAGGTTTTGTTTGTCATTGGTCTCATTCGTACTTCTCTGGCCACCGTGAGCACTACAATTGTGTCCCACAGAGCCAATGTCACTTATGTCATCGCTATAATATTCCACAAAATACTTAAATGCTGTCCAAACTCCAAAAGCATAGTCCCTGCTCGGGCGCCACTGTTACGACAAATGATAAATTTACCTATAATTGCTAGGACGTTTAGGTCAAATATCAGGAGGCTTAAAATAACCTATGTTTCAAATTTCAGCGAAATCGAGTAATAAATAGAGATTTTATGGGCTTCAGACCCTTTATCGGTAGATCGGTATATATGACAGTTATATCTAAATATAGTGCAATCTAAAGCATATTTGGGTCCTATGTTTGAGTCCTATGTTAGGAGGCGTAAAACTACTTACTGTTCAAAACTTCAGACCCCTAATCGGGATATCGGTCTATATGACAGCTATACCTAAATATAGTCCGATGTGATGCATATTTAGGTCAGATGTCGGGAGACCTAAGACTACTCACTGTTTCAAATTTTAGCGCAATCGGGTAATAAATAAGGCTTTTATGGCCTTCAGACCCTTTATCGGCAGATCGGTCTATATGACAGCTATATCTAAATATAGTCCGATCTGAACCATAATTGGGTCTTATGCTAGGAGGCGTAAAACTACTTACTGTTTAAAAATTCAGCGAAATCGGTTAAAAAATAAAGCTTAAATGGGCTTCAGACCCTTTATCGGCAGATCGGTATATATGGCAGATAGATATAAATATAGTCCGATATGAACCATATTTGGCTCGGATATCGGGAGGCCCAAAACTACTCACTGTTTCAAATTTCAGCGAAATCGGAAGACAACTAAAGCATTTTTGGACATTAGACCCTTTATCGGAAAATCAGTTTATATAGCAGCTATATCCAAATATGGTCCGATTTGGCCCATTCAAGAACCAGCGTGCATCAAAAAGAAGTATATGTGCCAAATTTCAGCTCAATATCTCAATTTTCGAAGGCTGTAGATTGATTACTACTGATTGGAATCATTGATATGAGAGAAGTATTCACTGTTCCTTAATGGAATGTTCATGGGAAATCGGAAAAAAATCGTACATAAATGATCTCGAGGTTTTGTTTGTCATTGGTCTCATTCGTACTTCTCTGGCCACCGTGAGCACTAAAATTGTGTCCCACAGAGCCAATGTCACTCAAGTCATCCCCTGCTCGGGCGCCACTGTTACGACAAATGATAAATTTACCTATAATTGCTAGGACAAAACTCACCGGCGTCAGAGGTTGTCATTGAAATTTCTTTGTGTCTTTGATAGAGATCACAACTAATAGCAACCAGTGATATGTGAGAAGTTTTCCCTAGTTCCTTAGTGGAATGTTCATGGGCAAATTTGCATTTGATAGAGATCACAATTACACAAAATAATTAACTGGCCACCGTAGCGCAAAGGTTAGCATGTCCGCCTATGACGCTGAACGCCTGGCTTTGAATCCTGTCGAGACCATCAGAAAAATTTTTCAGCGGTGGTTTTCCCCTCCTGGCAACATTTGTGAGGTACTATGCCATGTAAAACTTCTCTCCAAAGAGGTGTCGCACTGCGGCACGCCGTTCGGACTCGGCTATAAAAAGGAGGCCCCTTATCATTGAGCTTAAACTTGAATCGGACTGCACTCATTGATAAGTGAGTGGAATGTTCATGGGCAAAATTTGCATTTGCATTTTTGCTGTTCAATTACTTGCTCAGTTAAAAGTCCCTGCTCGGGCGCCACTGTTACGATAAATGGTAAATTTACCTATAATTGCTAGGACAAAACTCACCGGCGTCTGGGGTTGTCATAGAAATTTATATGATTTGTGTCTGTGATAGAGATCACAACTAACAGCACCCAGTGATATGTGAGAAGTTTGCCCTAGTTCCTTCATGGGCAAATTTGCATTTGATAGAGATCACAAATTCGGAATTTATTGGTTTTATAGTAGTTTTACTAGGAATTATCCAAACTTCGTCTGTTAATTAAGCATAATTTTCTGGTTTTGCCTAACCTAGGAATTTTTTCGCATGTTCGAGACTTAAAGGCTTTGTCGTCCTTAAATGACATAAGGATACTGAACTAACGCATATCCTGCACCCGAGATAAGTCACCGCTGCGAAGGGCGGTAGTTTGGGGTAGCTGGGGGGGTTATTAGGAGGCACTCGGGCTAGTGGTCGTGTAAACTGATAGTAAAAAGTCAAGAACTTAGTTTAAGTTCCCCTTCTACAGCCAGGGGGTTTAAACAAATTTTTAATTTTTTTTTTTTTTTAAGTATAAACAATTTTTTGAAGTGCCTCAAAACAATTATTTACTAAAACAAAAGTAACAGCGACAACCTCTCAAGTTTAAATGCTCCTAAAAATGTTCATAGCTAGCTAAAATATGCGTGTCAAAGATCAAATTCATAGTAAAACAAAACAAAAAATACTAGAAAAAAAAAAACTCGGCGGCATTACCCCTCAACCAACCACTTAGTATAGAAAATCAAACAAGTAAAAAAGCTAGGAAAAATATACTAAAAACAAAGCACTGACATTAAATGGCTATATTAATGAAATGGTAATGAACGACAATATAGCAAAAAGGGTTTTGAGTAATTACTAAGCAGCGACCGACTAAATACCTATCAACCTGACATAGCTGACTGCGTTAAATGGGAGAAAATTGTATTAAAAAGTTTTTTTTTTGTTTTGTTTCATTTAATAGATTTTTTTTTTCTTTTGTTAAATTGGAAATATGCGGTTTTCAAATGGAATATTTTCTTTTCTTTGTACGCCACAAGGTGTTTATTATTCGAATGTGCATGCATTTATTTACATAGGGTTTGTTTGATTGCTTTGTTTATATAACAAAATCATGATTTGATTGAATGAAAAAAAAAGAGATTTTTTTTCATATTACTAACATTTGACCCACTGACAATACCTGATTTGTTTTTTTTTAAGAAATAAAATATAATGTTGAAATTGAAGTGATAGGAAATGGAGATAATTAAATTCTAGGTTATAAGGTTGAAAAGAGGTAAGGATTTTGGGAATCATAAAGGAAATTGAATGAAATTAAAAAAAAAAAAAAAACAAGTAAAAGCGTGCTAAGTTCGGCCGGGCCGAATCTTACATACCCTCCACCATGGATCGCATTTGCCGAGTTCTTCTCCCGGCATCTCTTCTTAGGCAAAAAAGGATATAAGAAAAGATTTGCTCTGCAATTAATATATTATTACATGTTGGAGACCTGTGTAAAATGTGAGCCAATTCGAATAAGAATTGCGCCCTTTGGGGGCTCAAAAAGTAAAATAGAGAGATCGATTTATATGGGAGCTTTTTCGGGCTATAGACCGATTCAGATCATAATAAACACGTATGTTGATGGTCATGAGAGGATCCGTAGTACATAATTTCAGGTAAATCGGATAATAATTGCGACCTCTAGAGGCTCAAGAAGTCAAGATCCCAGATCGGTTTATATGGGAGCTATATCAAGTTATGGACCGATTTGAAACATACTTGGCACAGTTGTTGGATATCATAACAAAACACGTCGTGCAAAATTTCATTCCAATCGGATAAGAATTGCGCACTCTAGAGGCTCAAGAAGTCAAGACCCAAGATCGGTTGATATGGCAGCTATATCAGGTTATAAACCGATTTGGACCGTACTTGGCACAGTTGTTGGATATCATAACAAAACACGTCGTGCAAAATTTCATTCCAATCGGATAAGAATTGCGCACTCTAGAGGCTCAAGAAGTTAAGACCCAAGATCGGTTTATATGGCAGCTATATCAGGTTATGGACCGATATGGCCCATTTACAATACGAACCGACCTACACTAATAAGAAGTATTTGTGCAAAATTTCAAGCGGCTAGCTTTACTCCTTCGGAAGTTAGCGTGCTTTCGACAGACAGACGGACGAACGGACGGACGGACAGACAGACGGACGGACATGGCTAGATCGACATAAAATGTCGCGACGATCAAGAATATATATACCTTATGGGGTCTCAGACTAATATTTCGAGTAGTTACAAACAGAATGACGAAATTAGTATACCCCCCATCTTATGGTGGAGGGTATAAAAACTAAATTTACATCGAAAATGAAGCAAATGGTAAACAAGTAGAAGAGAGCTAAGTTCTGCCCACCACCATGGATCGCATTTGACAAGTTCTTTGCAAGGTTATATTTATAGACAAACAAAGAATAATGGATAAACATTGCTATGCTATTGAAGCTACATCAGGTTATGAACCGATTTGAGCCATACTTGCCTTGGATGTTGGAGACCATAGTAGACGCCATTGTGCAAAAATTGCGCCCTCTATAGGCCAAAACGTTAAATCAGGAAATCGGTTTAATGGAATCTATATCAGGTTTTAGACCGATTCGGACCATACCTGGCTTGTAAGTTAAAGGTGACAGAAAAAGTCTTTGTGGAAAATTTCAGCCAAAACAGACAAGAGCAGTACCCTCTAGGGCTCAACAAATATAATCGGGAGGTGAAGGGCTTATATGGGAGCTATATCAAGTTTTAAACCGATTGAGGCCATACTTTTCACCTATATTCAAGGTCATAGAAAAAGCCTTTGTGCAAAAGTTCAGCCAAATCGGATAAGAATTACGCCCTCTAGAGGTTTAAGAAGCAAAATCGAAAGATCGGTTTATATGGAATTCATATCAGGTTATGGACCGAGTCAAACCATATTTGGTACGTATGTTAATAGTTCTGCGAGAAGTTATTGTGCACAATTTCAGCCAAATCACAAAATGAACTGCACCCCCTAGGGGCTCAAAAATATAACGCCTCTTCGAGGCTCAAGAATATAACGCCCTCTAGAGGCTCAGGAAGTATAATCAGGAGATCGGTTTATATGAGAGCTATATCAGGTTTTAGACAGATTCGGACCATACCTGGCACGTATGTTCGTGGTCATAGAAAAAGTCCTTGTGCAAAATTTCGACCAAATCATATACAAATCGGAGGATCGGTTAATGTGGGAGGTATATCAGGTTAAAGGGCGATTCAAACCATGTTTGGCACATATGCTGAAGGTCATAGGAAAAGTCATTGTATAAAAGTTCAGCCAAATCATACAAAAACTGCGCCCTCTAGTGGCTCAAGAAGTATTCGCAACATTGGTTTAAAGGGGGGAGCTATATCAGGTTTCTCCTAATGCTGACAACATTTGTGAGGTACTATGCCATGTAAAACGTCTCTCCAAAGAGGTGTCGCACAGCGGCACGCCGTTCGGGCTCGGCTATAAAAAAAGAAGCCCCTTATCATTGATATGTGAGAAGTTTGCCCCTGTTCCTTAGTGGCATGTTCATGGGCAAAATTTGTATTTGTACCTAATAAAATATGGCCCCATACCAGACAGAAATACTGGCAGTCTTGGTTTAAACCAAGAAAAAGTGCTAAAATTTCAATTCTGTACGCCTGCTATTACAGCCGAAGGGTGAGAATAGAATGGGCGCTGAAAGTCGAGCCGTGATTGTCAATGCGATAAAGATTGTGAGTGCGAGAAAACTGGTTACATACAAATCAATGCAAAGAAGTCTGTGCATAACATGGTCAACGCCGAGCAGAGAAGAGAGCAAAGCCGATTGAGTGCGAGAAAACAGTTCCAAAGGGTTTTTGCATTAATCACACTGGAAGAGGCAAAATCCTCTTCCACAAATGAATCCATTGCTGTGTGCAGCAATTTTATAAGCACAAATGAACAACAAAACTACATGACATAAAAGCAAGACACATGGAACACAGAGTATTTCAGATTCACTGTGTTATAAACAAATTTTCTTCTGGCATGAAAATAAGCGCCAATAAGTTCGGCTCGGCTTCGCACCCTAAGCCTGCGAGGCCATGAGAGAATAAAATATATCCACCAAGGCTCCCATGTACAGTTATCAACATAGAAGTACCAATTTGATGCCAGGTATTTAAACGTATTTGCCTCCTTGTTTAGGACCAAAGTGCTATACAAAACTCCTTTCGGTGTTACAGATTACAGGCATTTGGTTGAAAACCAATTCCTACTTAAGCCACCACGTTGCTCCCATACGTAGCCCTACCCTAGAATCTCTGGTCAGCCTACGTACACTTACAGAAAATCTCACAGCAGTAATTTTTTGCTAAAACAGCAAACATTTTCTGCTGTTTCAGATGGCAAAAAGTTTAAAGAAACCAAAAACATTTTAAAAAGCATTTCACAAATTTTTATGTTACTGATTTTCCTAAATTGCAGCAATTCGATCATTTTAAAACGATTTTCAAAAACAGCAGACAAAACATTTACGCCTTAAAATAGCCAAAAACTGCATATTTATATACAGAAAGTGCTTCAATTTTCGTTTAGGAGTTCAAAACTTTGGTTGTTGTTTCATACTTATAATGAATTTTTTTAATTGAGATCTTGTACAATGTTTGCTGATATCAGCAGAATGATTGCTGATATCAGCAGAACGTTTGCTGATAACAGTAAACTAATTTCTCTGGGTGTAGATAATAGACAAATACCAGTTGGGCTCTAAATAGCAGCGCCATCGTCATGCATGGGTATTTATGACCTATAAATTTAATATTAGAATAAAATATAAAAAGTTTTTGGAAAAATCCTTGGTTTGGGTACCCAGGATCGAACTTATACCTATATATTTGTACCAAAAATTTTACACAAAAGCTGAAATATCTTCAAAATATGCTATTTCTTCTTTTTAGATTTTTTTGTTGAAATTTTTCATAGAAATTTACCTAGATTTTCAATTTGAAAATAGAAATGTCTTTGCTCTTAATTTTTATTTAAAGAAAATTAAAGTTCCGCCACAATTATGTTCTTTGCAAATATTGTATATACTAAAAATTTTATTTGCCAAAATAACATGACATATTTTAAGCTTAATGTCTGTTTTTTTGGTTGTTTTTTCGTGTTTTGTTTTTTTTTTTTTTTTTTTTTTGGGCTGATAAGCATATGGAAGTCATAACTCTAATCAGGGTAGAATAAACGCAAAAAAAGTGTATAAAACAACATTAACAAGTCTGATAAATTAAACCATAACAAGTCATAAAATGATGTCATTACAACGAAATTATTGCAGGCACGTGCGGCTATTTAAAAAATGATTCAATTAGTTGTGACATTTGTTGCATTTCATAATTTGTTTTAATATTATATGTATTAATGATTTTTTTTTTAATTAAGTTAAATATATATGGAGAAATAAAAAACATATATTGGTTGCCCAAAAAGTAATTGCGGATTTTTCATATGGTCGGCGTTGACAAATTTTTTCACAGCTTGTGACTCTGTAATTGCATTCTTTCTTCTGTCCGTTATCAGCTGTTACTTTTAGCTTGCTTTAGAAAAAAAGTGTAAAAAATATTTGATATTTGATTAAAGTTCATTCTGAGTTTTATTAAAAATGCATTTACTTTCTTTTAAAAAATCCGCAATTACTTTTTGGGCAAACCCAATACAATGGCAAGCATAACAAAAAAGGGAATTTGAATTTTTTAGGTTATTGATATTGGATTCAATCAATGGAATAAGATCAAGTGATTAATAAAGGTAAAAATATATATGTTATACTAGCTGACCCGGGCCCGCTCCGCTGCGCCTTCTTGTACCTTATATGGAACAAAAGTTTTTTTGGAATATTTTTTTCGACAATGAAAGATTTTTTAGTGAAATACCATGCTAACTTGACTAATAGTTTAACAATATAAGTGCCTTTATCTGGATCCCATATGATATTTATTGGTCTACGAATTTACGTTTGGATGTAAGGTGTACTCCATTCTTAAAATACTTCATTTCAGCCCGATATTCCCATGATGTTTGATTTAGTGGTGTTTTCGGGGAGAGGTGGTCCCCCCGATACTTGGCCCTGAAAAAATATCAGCATCATGCTCTTCTCTCAAATACCATACATTTGAACCCCATATTGCCATTGGCTTAAGAGGAGTTTACAGGATGAGGCGTCCCCCAAACACATGGCCCCAAAATAGGTTATCAAATTCGTTTTCTAATCAAAAATACCTTTCATTTGAGCCACATATTGGCATGGTCGAAATTTTTTTCCCTTTGGGTGCGTTTTGGGAAAGGGGTGATGCCCTAATTACATGGTCCTACATTTGGATATCAAATTCGTATTCCACTCAAAAAAAACCTTTGAGTCCCATATTGCGGTGGTCACTAAAAAATTGCTGTTTGTGGGGTATTTTGGGAAAATGGTAGACCGCCAGAAAATTGGTCCCGAAAATGGGTATCAATTCTTGCTCTACCACCCAATACCTTTCATTTAAGCTCCACATTGACATGGTGGGTAAATATGCCCGATTTAGGGGTGTTTTGGGGATTGGGGTGGTCCCCCAAACACTAAGCCCGGAAAATATGTCAGCAACGTGCTCTATTCTCATATATCATTTATTTGAACCCCATATTTTGGGAAAAGGGTTGACCCCCAGAAAATTGGTCCCGAAAATGGGTATCAATTCTTGCTCTACCCCCCAATACCTTTCATTTAAGCTCCACATTGACATGGTCGGTAAATATTCCCGATTTAGGGGTGTTTTGGGGATTGGGGTGGTCCCCAAACACAAAGCCGGGAAAATAATCAGCAACGTGCTCTATTCTCCTATATCTATATATCATTTATTTGAACCCCATATTGCCATTGCCCTCAAAATTGGATATCAAATTTGTTTTCTAATCTCATTTAAACGCCTTATTGCAAAAGTCAGCAAATATGTCCGGTTTGGGGTATTGGCCCTAAAAACTATGAATATTTAGTTCCACTCTCTCCCCAAGACCCAAATTGTCTTGGTAAGCAAATACATCCTATTTGGGGGTTGTTATGGTGGTGGGACGTCCGCTAGACAGTTGTACCCTAATGTTGATATCAAATACGTGGTCTACTCCCAAAGACCTTTAATTTGAGCCCCATGACCGGCTTTGGGGGTGATTTGAGGGATGGGCGGCCACTCAGTGAGTTGGCCTTGAAAATATATATCAGATTCGTGTTCCACGTTAAAAACCCTCTTATTTGAGCCTCATATTGCAATAGTCACCAAATACTTACTATTTGGGTGGTGTTGTGGGGGTGGGGTGGCCCCATAGACACTTTTTCCGAATATTGATATCAAATTCGTGCTTTACTCCCAAAGATCTTTCATTTGAGCCCCATATTGCTATGGTCGTAAATGTATCCCCTTTGGGGAGGTTTTTGGGGAGAGGCGGTTCCCCAAACACTTTGTCCCATATTTGAATATCAGTTTCGTATTCTACATTCAAATGCCTTTTATTTAAACCCCATATTCCCATGGTCAGTAAATAAGTCCTGTTTGGGGGGTGTTTTGGGGAAGGGGTGGACCCCCAGAAACGTGGTCCCACATTTGGATATCAGATTCGTATTCTACTCGCAAATACCTTTCATTTGAGTCCCATATTGCCATGGTCGGTAAATATATCCGATTTAGGGGTGTTTTGGGGGTTGGGTGGTGTTTTGAGGGTGGGGTGGCCCCAAAGACACTTTTCCCGAATATTGATATCAAATTCGTGCTTAACTCCCAAAGACCATTAATTTGAGTCCCATATTGCTATGGTCGTAAATTTGTCCCCTTTGGGGGATGTTTTTTGTGGTGAGAGGCGGCCCCCCATCCCTTGGTCCCGTATTTGGATATCAGATTCTAATGCTATACTCAAATACCTTTTATTTAAACCCCATATTCCCATTGTCAGTAAATAAACCCTGTTTGGGGCGTGTTTTGGGGAAGCGGTGGACCCCCAGAAACGTCGTCCCACATTTGGATATCAGATTCGTATTCTACTCGCAAATACCTTTCATTTGAATCCCATATTGCATTGGTCGTAAAATATGTCCGATTTAGGGGTGTTTGGGGCTTGGGGTGCTCCTCCTAGCACTTGGTCCTACAATTGGATATCAGATACGTTTTCTTATCCTAAATACCTTTCATTTGAGTGCCATATTGTCGTGATATATGTTTGGTAGGTTTTAGGGTGGGGCAGCCCCCCTAAGTACCCCATCCGAAATTTGAATAATAAATTTTTATTTTTAGGATACTATATGGGAGCACATAAAATTTTGCTTAAATCGCACCACCCATCTCCGAGATCTGGCGTTTCTGAAAATTAGGCTAAGGGAGAGGGTCCGCCCCCCCTTCAGCTATAAAAAAAATGTAGTACCCTATTTTCATCACGGGATAATTATGCACCATTTGTGAAAATTTCGAGAAAATCGGTTCAGCCGTTTCTGAGTCTATAAGGAACACAAACATACAAACAAACACAAATTGATGGGGTATATCCACCGACGGATGGGGTATATTCATTTTGTCATTCCATTTGCAACACATTGAAATATCCATTTCCGACCCTATAAAGTATATATTCTTGATCAGCGTAAAAATCTAAGACGATCTAGACATGTCCGTCCGTCTGTCCGTCTGTCTGTTGAAATCACGCTACAGTGTTCAAAAATAGAGATATTGAGCTGAAACTTTGCACAGAATATTTTTTGTCCATAAGCAGGTTAAGTTCGAAGATGGGCTATATCGGACTATATCTTGATATAGCCCCCATATTGACCGATCCGCCGATTTAGGGTCTTAGGCCAATAAAAGCCACGTTTATTATCCGATTTTGCTGAAATTTGGGACAGTGAGTTGTGTTGGGCCCTTCGACATCCTCCGTCAATTTTGCTCAGATCGGTTCAGATTTGGATATAGCTGCCATATAGACCGATCCTTCAATTAAGGGTCTAAGGCCCATAAAAGCCACATTTATGGTCCGATTTCGCTGAAATTTGGGACAGTGAGTTGTCTTAGGCCCTTTGACATGTTTCTTTAATTTGGTCCAGATCGGTTCAGATTTGGATATAGCTGCCATATAGACCGATCCTCCGGTTTAAGGTCTTAGGCCCACAAAAGCCACATTTATTATCCGATTTTGATGAAATTCGGGGCAGTGAATTGTGTTAGGCCCTTCGACATCCTTTGTCAATTTGGTTCAGATCGGCCCCGATTTGGATATAGCTGCCATATAGACCGATCCTCCGATTTAGGGTCGAAGGCCCATAAAAGCCACATTTATTGTCCGATTTCGCTGAAATTTGAGACAGTGAGTTGTCTTAGGCCCTTTGACATATTTCTTCAATTTGGTCCAGATCGGTTCAAATTTGGATATAGCTGCCATATAGACCGATTTCTTGATTTATGGTTTTGGGCCCATAAAATGCTCATTTATTGCCCGATGTCCCCGAAATTTGGAGTTAAGTTAGTGAGTTAAGTTAAGCCCCTTGACATACTTCTCCAATATCACACAGATCGGTCCAGATTTAGATATATATGCCATATAGACCGATATCTAAGTTTTAGGTTTTGGGGCCATAAAAGACGCATTTATTGTCCGATGTCGCTGAAATTTGAGACAGTGAGTTTGGTTAGGCTCTTCCACGACCTTCTTCAATTTTGCCCAGATCAGTTCAGATTTGAACAGATTTGAACGCTGACATATAGACCGATCTCTGGATTTAAGGTTTAGGGCCCATAAAGTTGGCATTTATTGTCTGATTTCGCCGAAATTCGGGACAGAGCTTAGTGTTAGGCTCTTCGACATGTTTATGCAACTTGGCCCAAATCGGTCCAGATTTGGATATAGCTGCCATGTAGACCGATATCTCGATTTAAAGTCTTGGCCCCATAAAAGGCGCATTTATAATCCGATTTCACTGAAATTTGACACAGTGACTTATGTTCGGCTTTTCGACATCCGTGTCGTATATAGTTCAGATCGGTATGAGGTATATGAGTATAAGGTATGAAATTTTCACCGAATTTTGATGAAAGGTGGTTTACCTACATACCCGAGGTGGTGGGTATCCAAAGTTCGGCCCGGCCGAACTTAACGCCTTTTTACTTATTTTTTTTTATTTTTTTTTTATTTTTTATTTATCTTTTTTTTATATTTATTTTTTTATTTTTTATTTTTTTCTTTTATTTTTTTTTTTATATTTTTAAATTTTTTTTTTTACATTGCTTAATTTTTTTGCATTCTGCAGTTTTTCACTTTAAGTACATTTAGCTTTTACCTATTAAACTTTTCCTTATTGTCATTGGTATTGGCATTAAAACGCAATTTATTTATATCACATCATTCCTCGAAATTTCCCACCTTGGCCTTATGACTGCGTTGGGATAAAATATCAACTTTAAATTTGCCTTAATTATTTTAAACATATTTCCGGCCTAAATGTTGACCATTAACAAAACATTATAGTAATAACAAAACGTTTATTATTTCCCCTTTTTGTTGTTATAGCCATCATTGGAATGTGGGGGGTCACAACAAATTTCATACGCCAACCTATCGTAATTATTGTCATCAGAACATAATTGGCATGTTGGGCGAAAAAAAAAAGAGAGCACAATGTCGTGCTCCATTAACACCTAAATGTTTAACAAATGGTTTTATATAAAAACAAGTAAAAGCGTGCTAAGTTTGGCTAGACCGAATCATGGGAACCCACCACCATGAATTCTGCAAAAATAAGGGAGTTATATCATGTTTTTGGCCGATTTGGACCGTACTTGGTCAATTTTCAACCAAATCGGATGAAAATTGAGGCTTCCAGGGCTCAATAAGTCAAATTGGCAGATCGGTTTATATGGGAGCTAAATCAGGTTCTAGACCGATTTGGACCGTAAATCGCACAGTTGTTGAGCGTCATAAGAGAACACAATGTGCAAAATTTCAGTCAAATCGGATGAAAATTGAGGCTTCCAAGGGCTCAAGTAGTCTAATCGGAGGATCGGTTTATATTGGAGCTAAAACGGGTTCTTGACCGATTTAAACGACACTTGCCACAGTTGTTGGAAATCATAACGGAACACTACATACAAAATTTCAGTTAAATCGGATGAAAATTGAGGCTTCTAGGTGCTCAAGAAGTCAAATCTGGAGATCGGTTTATATGGGAGCTATATCAGGTTCTTGACCGATTTAGACGATAATTGTCACAGTTGTTGGAAGTCATAACACAACATCATGTGCAAAATCTCAGCCTAATCAGGTGAAAAGTGAGGCTTCTACAGATTCAAGAAGTCAAATCGGGAGACCGATTTATATGGGAGCTATATAAACCGATCTCCCGATTTGACTTCTTGAGCCCCTGGAAGCTGCAATTTTTGTACTATTTGACTGAAATTTTGCATGTAGTTATGACTTGCAAGAAGTGTGCTAGGTATGGTTCAAATTGGTTAATAACCTGATATAGCTCCCATATAAACCGATCTCCCGATTTGACTTCTTGAGCCGCTGGAAGCCGCAATTTTTGTACAATTTGGCTAAACTTTTGCATAAAGTGTTTTGTTATTACCTCCAACAACTGGGCCAAATACGGTCCAACTCGGTCTATAACCTGATATAGCTCCCATATAAACCGATCTCCCGATTTGACTTCTTGAGCCCTTACAAGCCGCAACTTGTGTTCGATTTGGCTAAAATTTGGCATAAAGTGTTTTGTTAATACCTCCAACAACTGGGCCAAATACGGATCAAATCGGTTTATAACATGATATAGCTCCCATGTAAACCGATCTCCCGATTTGACTTCTTGCGCCCTTACAAGGCGAAATTTTGCATGAGGTGTTTTGTTATGACTTCCAATAATTGTGCTAAGTACGGTGCAAATCGGAACATGGGACCTTGACTTCTTGAGGTTCTAGGGGGCAAAATTCTCATCCGATTTGGCACAAATTTTGCACAACGGCTTCTCTCATGACCTTCAATATACGTGTCTAATATGGCCTGAATCGATCTATAGCTTGATACGATCTCTCGATTTTGCTTCTTGAGCCCCAACAAAGCGCAATTCTTATCCGAATGAACTGAAATATTACACAATCACTTCTACAATGTTCAGCTTTCAGTTATGGTCCGAATCGGACTATAACTTGATATAGCTCCAATAGCACAACAGTTCTTATTCAATATTCTTTGTTTGTCTAAAATGAGATACTGCGCATTGAACTCGACAAATGCAATCCATGGTGGAGGGTATATAAGATTCGGCCCGGCCGTTCATCATACTTTAAAATACCTTTCATTTGATATCTCTATTGTCCCAATCGGTAAATATTTCTTGCTGGCGAGTTTTGGGGGGTTGGAAGGCCCCTCAGACACCAAGGAATAAATTTTTATCTCAGATTTGTACTCTACTTTTAAATGTCTTTCATTTGATACCCATATTGCCCAAAGCGGTAAAAGTGACCTGTTGGATGATGATTTTGGGGGTGGGGGCCCCCCGTCACTAAGGGTGACATTTTTATAACAAGTTCGTAGTGTACTTTTAAATACCTTTCGTTTGATACACATATTGTCCCAATCGGTAAACATGTCCGTTCGGGTGGGTTTTGAGATGGGGCGTCCCCCCAGGTTAGTTGACCCCAAAATGTTGTACCAATTTCGTGTTTTTGGGGTACCATGAGATGATGTAAAAATTTTACTTAAATCGGTGCACGCATTTCCGAGATCCGAATTGGAGTATGGGGGAGGCCCCCCCCCCCCCTCCCACCCCTTCGAATATCAAAAAATGTAGTACCCTATCTTTACCGGGGGCCCAAAATCTACCATCTGTGAAAATTTTATAAAAATCATTTCAGACGTTTTTGAGTATATACGGAACAGGCAAACAAAGAACTTTTTTAAATTTATTTTAAAAATATTTTTACAAATTTAATTTTTGAAAATTTTACAATGTTTGATTTTTTTAAAAATTTTATATGCATACAATTTTTCTAAAATTTTTTTTTAAATATTGTCAAAATTTTAATTTTTAGAAGATTTTATCTAAATTTTATTTTAAAAATTTTATATGCATACAATTTTCCTAAAATTTTTTTTTTTAAATATTCTAAAAATTTTAATTTTTAGAAGATTTTGTCTAAATTTTTTTTTTTTTTTAAAATTTATTTTTATTCAAAATTAATTTATGTTAAAAATGCACATCTGAGTTGAAATTTTCTATTTAAAAAAAAAATGTTAACCATTTTTTTAATATTTTTTTTTTTTAATTTTTCTATTGACAATTCTGTGACCGATTTATATGTAAAATTATTGCCACAACACTGATCACAACATCAGACCACCTTATATTTAAAATAAATTAAATCCGATTTGATTGCCACAGTTCTCACAATAATAATAGCCATACAATTATGAACAATTTAAGATCATTGCAGACCACTTTTTTCCCCTTCGTGTAGTTTCAAGCATTTCGTGTGTTTTCTAATAGACATCTTTTTTAAAACGCCTATCAATAAAATTTCATAAGACTATGGTAAGTCTTAATGAAGAAAATTCAAACATAATCCCCCATACAGGTGTAGGGGGAGGGGTGTCGCTATTCAGCTGTTGCTGATACTGGCTATACCTGTGATTTTTTTTTTTTTTTTTGTTTTGCCGGACCTGCTTTGAGGCCTTATGGAGGCAGGCATCGTTTGTGTTTTTTTCTGATAACTTTTCTAAGAGAGGTCAAGTGTGAACGACTACAACAAGTATTGAAGCTGCAATTAAAAGAATTTTTCCTTGAACTACACTGATGGCAAATCACAGTCAGCATTTAAGTTAAAGATTAGCATTTGCTTTTGTTTTTGTTTTTTTTTTTACATCGACACTAGCCACTAGTTAGTTTAGCTGTGACTGAGAGTGGGGCCACTGCTAATTAGGCTCACACTTTTTTTTATTTATATACCATTAACCTGTTGTTCAGATTTAATATATATGTCCATTATTATCATTTCAATTATTATTTGTCTGTCTGTAAGTCTGCTTGAACGCCTTTAAGTCTGTCGTTTAGGCGAAAATTGAGAACATACTGAGGCGGGCATTAAGGCAGATCAGCAAAACAGTGGCCGCAGCTATTGCTGCTGATCATGTAGTCAAAAATAGACAATAATGATAATTACTTGTTGTTTATATTATAATTACTTTGGAAGTTAGTTTGCTTTTGTTTTTTGTTAATAAATAAGAATTTTAAGCTGGTTTGTGGAAAAAATTTATGTAATTACTAGAGTATAAGGTGAGAATATATGGTCCTTCGAGGTAGAAATTTTATCCTTTACGCGATTTGTTCCATTGGGCATTTCATTGACTTACGGTGTTCGTTTGGTGTTCCTTTCACCCGTTTGGTTTTGGGCCCAAAGCAAAATTTTCCACAAAGCAAAAGTGAAAAATGACCCCAAAATATCAGTTGGCCCCAAATTTTACAAAAATTTGGCCTAGTTTGGGGAGAAACTACAGTATAAGGTGAGAATATATGGTCCTTCGTGTTAAAAATTTTACCCTTTACGCGATTTGTTCCATTGGGCATTTCATTGACTTACGGTGTTCGTTTGTTGTTCCTTTCACCCGTTTGGTTTTGCGCCCAAAGCAAAAGTGAAAAGTGACCCCAAAATATCAGTTGGCCCAAAATTTTACAAAAATTTGGCCTAGTTTTAGGGGAGAAATTAAAATTTAAGACAATTGAGAAAGACTAGCTGTTGGCTTATTTTTTTAGATTTTGGGACAAAAAAAATATGTTATCCATATTTGGGCCGAAATTATGTAATTGTACCCCAAATATGGGGCCCTTTTTGCCATTAACATTTAAGACAATTGAAAAGGACTAGCTGTTGGTTTATTTTTTTTTTTAATTTTTTGGAACGAAAAAACTTCTAATCCATATTTGGGCCAAAATTATGTAATTTTACCCCAAATTAGGGGCCATTTGACCATAAGAGCTGGGCCGTATTTTTGTATTTTTTTTTTCAAGAAGTCCAACTTACTACAACCAGGCAAGTTTGACTCCTTGAAAAATAGAGAAAGACTAGCTGTTGGTTTATTTTTTCTAAAATTTTTCGAGCAAAAAAACGTTTAATCCATTTTTGGGCCAAAATTATGTAATTTTACCCCAAATTTGGGGCCATTTGGCCATAAGAGCTGAGCCGTATTTTTGTATCTTTTTTCCAGAAGTCCAACTTACTATAACCTGGCAAGTTTGACTCCTTGAAAAATAGACCCAAGAAATAGGGTCCAACATCTTGGGAAAATGATCCCAAATTTGGGTTGCAAATACAGAAACAATTAAAGCCCAAACATGAATCAAGGGTTAACATAGATGTTAAAAAAAATATGCTAAAAGTGAACAAATGAGATAAATCTGAAACGATTTAATGAGTCAACACTCAGAAGATTACCGCTTATATTTGCCCTAAGGGACAATAAAAATTTTTTCATTAAAGATAAGTGACTCCTTAAAAACAAAAAAAGACTCATAGTCTTCCTCTCACAAACAACGAATCTAAATCTATAACTTTCTTTTTATAACTTTTCAAAATTTTTGAAGGCCACCGTAACTAAAATAACCTGGGTTTTGCAGTATTCAATCCATTTTTTATTGTAGTCATAAGGACATTTGTTCTTAAAACCAACAAAAATTTTCTTAATACATTATCACCTGATATTGGAAAACGTTTTTATTGAAATTCTACCATTTTTCTTAGATTTCTTAACGATTATCAAAATAGCATACGTGTATTTTTATTTTTTATATATTCCTTATCATGCGATAGCAACACAGCACAACCCCAACAGGGAGAGAGTTAAAATTGTGATTATTAATTTATGAGCTCGCTGATAATATTATGAATGTTTTCCCTATTTATGGAAAAGTAAAAACATTGACTAATAAGGGGAATTAAACAAATTGATATTAAAATTTCATCAGATTTATCAGAATGGTATTAAAGTCAATTTACTGGCAATGAAGGGCGTAAACCTATTGGATAAGCCCAGAAAAAAAAACAAGAAAAAAATAAAAAAAAATTGTTCTCAAAACTCGATTATTTCTTTCCTGACCCACCATAAAACTCTTCAAATCCTGTGAAAAAAGTTTTTTTTTTGTCAAATTTATATTATTTTGCTTATTAAAATTCTTTTTAATTTTCTACCCTGGTTTCTTTGGCGAAATGACCGAACTGAACTAGTTCACTTTATTCGATTCTTTTCATTAACCAGCTGATTGCAGCGAATAAGCATGCTCTTTTATAGCATCAATCAGCTGTGCGCATGTTTGCCACATTAAGGGATGCCAGCAAAGCAATTAGGCAATGTTGCCACTCGTATAATTCACAAAATTCGTAAGAGTATTAGCTGTACATTTTTCTTTGTGCTGCTATCACATGCTTTTTTGTGATGCTATCATTGGTAATGCGTTTTTGCATGTGAAACATTTGAAAGAAACTGGTGGGTTAATTAAAAGCGACTGAAACTACTTCCTAAAAGAGCTGAACTATTGAACTAACAGAACTGCTAGTTGAACTACTGAACTAGTGAACTAATTGAACTACCGAACTAGTTAACTAACTAAAGTAGGCATTAGCTGAACTAGTGGTTATACTGAATTAATGAACTAGAGATCTTACTGAACTAGTGAACTAACTAAACCAATGGTCTTATTGACAGTGTGACATCACTGAACTGATAAACTAACTGTACTAGTGAATTAACTGATCGAGCGAGCTAACTGAACTAGTAAACTAAATAAGCAGGTGAACAAATTTAGCTAGTAAAATTAATGATCTAATTAACTAACTTAACTAGTGGACTACCCGAACTAGTGAATCAATTTAAGTAGTGAACTAACGGAACTAGGGAACCATCTAAACAATTGAACTAACAGTACTAGGGTACCAACAGAACTAGTGAACATACTGAACAAGTAAACTTACTGAACTGGTGAACAATCTGAACTGATAAACTTACTGAACTAACTGAACTAGTAAACAAACATAACCAGTGGACGGACAGAGCTGGTGAACTTGCTATAGTGGTCATTATAGAAACTTCCCTTTTGGTAAATATACCTTAAAGTAAGACAATGCGCTGAGGCAATAACCCATTTCAAAATAAATTAATTAATTTCTTAGTTTGATCTCCAAGAATTGTATCCATCTAAAAAATGTTTACTAAAATTTAATCTAATTATTTTTTTCATTGCTATCTTAAAGTGGATAAACCGCCAAGAGAAAATGACGCACAGTGGGCCAAATGGCAAAAAAATTGGAAATAAGTCTACAACTTTTTATCTGTTGATTTTAGCCATACAAAATGTTCTAGACATTTGTAGAGGAGGACATAGGCTTTCAGAAAAGTGCTGTTGTTGGTCCATATCTTTAATACAGGGTGAGCTACAGGGTGTGAAAGTTGACCACTTTTGACTTCTCCAAGCTTCTGGGGGCCATAACTTTTGATCTACTCAACCGATTTACATGATTTAGGACTCTAGAGAAAGAGCTTGACAAGATCTAAAAAACTTATGCATAAAGTACCATGCCATCGTGTACTGTTAAGGAGTTATGAATTGTTTAATTTTAAAATATGAAAATTTGGCCTTGGTTTTTTTCAGTGTTTTTTAAATAACTCCGTCAATTTTAAAGCTATAAACTTCATACTTCACACAAATTATGCCAGCATATGTGTGCATAAAATACAAAAGGAATCACGTGAATATCTTTGGCGGTTTAAAAATGGCATCGTTTTCAATATGAAAAATATTTTTTTTGTCAAAAAATTGCAAAATTTTTCAAAAAAGATACTCCCATTTCCTTTAAGTTTTCGCAAACTTTGGCCATCAAAGCATTATCATTTCTTTCCATTTTCACAAAGTCGAGGTATTAAGAAAAGTTTTAAGTGCTAATTTGGCTAATTTCGATATCAAACAACACCGTTATCTTAAGACCAAAATGGCCAATTTTTTTACTAAACTTCAAAAGTTTCTCACTGGAAAAAAAGTTCCACGGGGATTTTTTCGCTTTTTTTGAACTTAAATGAAAGCTTAAAATGTTCCCAACATTTTAAGGTATGTCTCGCCATATCCTAGCCATAAATGAGATCGTAGCGATCAAAATACTGAAAAAAGTCAATTTTCAAGTAGTGCTATATTCATTGCTAAAAAACAAGTATTACGTCACATTTTATTGCAAAGATGTTAAATAAACTTTTATTTGGTAACACTTCTTCTACAAAACACAAAAAGAATCATGGAAATATCTCTATTCTATTCCATTTTATGGAACCGGCAATAAAAAAGTCAATTTTTCAAAAAAGTCGAATTTCCCAAATTTTGTTTTTGTTGTCCTAATTGCACATGACACACTATAGCCATATTTACGCAACATACCTTATCGTAAAGGAAATTTTCATACCTTTCCAACGATGTATAAAACATTTCTCAACTCGGATTCTATCTACTCTAAAATTCATTTACACTTCATTAAACTCTATATAAAAATGTCTATTTGTGAAATGGAACCTTATATGGGGCCTACACTAAAACATTGATAGATTTGCCCAGGGTTTACAATACAAATGTGTTAGAATAAAAAAAGGTCTCCTGCCAAAGTTTAAAAAAATTGGAATAAAAATATGTGTTTTAGAGCGAAAACACTTCGCATCGGCGTGCGTTTGTATAGTACCTACATCTATTTTTAATGTAAGCTGATGATTTTTGAATAAAAAGTAACCTAGAAATATACCTGCATATATATATATATTTGTGTTAAGATTTGATGCAGACAAATGTTACCTGTTTCGCTATGTCGAATTCCCAGGAAATCCACCGTATCAATGAATGTGAAAAAACCTACCCATAAAAAATTCATTGTCATTTTTTTTAACCAAATTCGAGTCCAGGTAAATAATTATAGAAGAGTAAGTAAAAAGAGGCACTTTGGACCCCTTTTTACGATTGCGTCTGATACCTGAAATGGGTCATTAATTGTGAATATATTGCATAAATATTTGAACAAAATCCAAATTTTCTTCATTATATTTTGTAGAGGCGTAAAGGACATTTATAAGTTATGGAAGTCATACTGAAGTATTCCACTCTTTCGAAAATTGTATGGGACATCAAAAATGATTCCAAATCATACACGGAGTCATTTAAGGAACTTGTTTACACTTTGGACCACATATATGGAATAAGGCTAAATAAAGACGCTTTAGACAAACTTGAAAAATTCTACAAATCATTTGAGAGAAGGTTGCCAGAATGTTCATTCGCAAAAATCAAGTTTTTCAAAATGTATGAGAAGTGGCTGAAATCGGATCTACTTATTGAAATTAAACCGCTGATTCCCGGCCGGCCTAGCAAAGCATACGACGAAGTTACGGAGAAAACCAAAAAGAAAAAACAAGAGGAACTATTGGCGGCACATCCGCCAAATTTAATAAAAGATACGTTCAAAACAGCATTGTTAAAAACACAACCAAAAAATGTTGGACGAATTGTCGATGTTTTACCATTAGCATCTCCGAAAAGGGTAAAGAGAATGGTAGAAAGTATTCCAACTCCAAAATCGACTACAGAATTCACGGAGGAAGATGCACTGGCCCTGATTTTGAACCTAGGCCTCTCAAGAAACAAATACTCAACAATGAGGAAGGCTCTTCGTGAAAAAGGATGGGGTTGTTTACCCTCAAAACATAAATTGTACAACACCAGGACGAAAATGGTGCCATCAAATATATACGTGGACGAATTAAAAGCAAGAGTGAAACTTGCTGATCTTGTTGAAAATACAGCTGTTAGAATTATTTCTAATTTTACTGAAGAACAGTTGAACACATGTAATAATTCCGAAGTGGTTTTGATCAGCAAATGGGGTTGTGATGGATCATCTGGATTTTCCGAATATAAGCAACAAACAGAAATAGATACCAACTTCGCATCAATTTTCATGGCATCATTAGTACCATTGAGAATGAGATTGTACAAGGACCAATCTTCATCATCGAAAGAAAATGCATTTCAAGATATATGGATAAATAGAACACCTGGGTCAAAATATTTATGTCGCCCAATTCGGTTTGAGTATACAAAGGAAGACCGGAACACAACACGATCTTTGGTGAACGAAATAAAGGAAGAAATTGCTGCATTACCCATGATTGTTATAAACCAATTGGGAAGAAATATAAAAGTTTCGTTTCAACTACAACTCACTATGATCGATGGAAAGGTGGCAAACGCATTAACTGGCGTTATGTCCAATTGGAGATGCAATATTTGTGGCAAGAAGAATGGGCAATTCGAGGACAAGTCTGATGAAAATTTAGTAAACGAAAATGCGCTCAATTTCGGTATTTCGCCCCTGCACTGTAGAATTCGATTCATGGAGTATTGTTTGCATTTATCGTATGACCTTAAATATCGGACTAGCCCTGGAAACCGCGATGTCTCTGCTAGAAACAACCAAGATCTTCACAAAATGAGGCAGGAAGAGAAGAATCGAATCCAGTTGGAGTTTAAACAAAAGGGACTTATAATAGATAAACCTCTTTACGGATACGGAAGCACAAATGATGGCAACTCGGCAAGGCGGTTTTTTGAGGACCCCGTATCGACATCTAAAATAACCGGTCTTGATGAACACTTGCTAAGACGATTCAAAGTGATTTTGGCTGTAATCAATAGCAAAAAGATGATAAATTCAACCAAATTTGAAGCTTATAGTAATGACACAAAAAACATTTTATCTGATTTATATTCGTGGAAAGCTTTAACACCGACAGTACATAAAGTCTTACATCATGGCAAGGAAATTGTGGAATACAACATACTTCCGTTAGGAGAACTTACAGAAGAAGCTCAGGAATCCCGTAATAGAGATGTTAAACAGTTCCGGCTTTTCAATACCCGAAAGAGCACCAAATTTAACCAAAATTATGATTTACTTCAATATTTATTGTTATCGTCTGATCCGGTACTATACAGCATCAGAACTAAATGGCTACCAAAAATATGTGACGATATAGATAAGGACGATCCCGATGCCATTCAAATTAAAGAGCTTTTAAATTTTGATACCTTAGATTATTTGGTAGAGAATAAAATCAAATAATACAAAACTAAAATGCTTTTTTATTTTGGGAGTAGCTAATATACATATAAACGCACGCCGATGCGAAGTGTTTTCGCTCTAAAACACATATTTTTATTCCAATTTTTTTAAACTTTGGCAGGAGACCTTTTTTTATTCTAACACATTTGTATTGTAAACCCTGGGCAAATCTATCAATGTTTTAGTGTAGGCCCCATATAAGGTTCCATTTCACAAATAGACATTTTTATATAGAGTTTAATGAAGTGTAAATGAATTTTAGAGTAGATAGAATCCGAGTTGAGAAATGTTTTATACATTGTTGGAAAGGTATGAAAATTTCCTTTACGATAAGGTATGTTGCGTAAATATGGCTATAGTGTGTCATGTGCAATTAGGACAACAAAAACAAAATTTGGGAAATTCGACTTTTTTGAAAAATTGACTTTTTTATTGCCGGTTCCATAAAATGGAATAGAATAGAGATATTTCCATGATTCTTTTTGTGTTTTGTAGAAGAAGTGTTACCAAATAAAAGTTTATTTAACATCTTTGCAATAAAATGTGACGTAATACTTGTTTTTTAGCAATGAATATAGCACTACTTGAAAATTGACTTTTTTCAGTATTTTGATCGCTACGATCTCATTTATGGCTAGGATATGGCGAGACATACCTTAAAATGTTGGGAACATTTTAAGCTTTCATTTAAGTTCAAAAAAAGCGAAAAAATCCCCGTGGAACTTTTTTTCCAGTGAGAAACTTTTGAAGTTTAGTAAAAAAATTGGCCATTTTGGTCTTAAGATAACGGTGTTGTTTGATATCGAAATTAGCCAAATTAGCACTTAAAACTTTTCTTAATACCTCGACTTTGTGAAAATGGAAAGAAATGATAATGCTTTGACGGCCAAAGTTTGCGAAAACTTAAAGGAAATGGGAGTATCTTTTTTGAAAAATTTTGCAATTTTTTGACAAAAAAAATATTTTTCATATTGAAAACGATGCCATTTTTAAACCGCCAAAGATATTCACGTGATTCCTTTTGTATTTTATGCACACATATGCTGGCATAATTTGTGTGAAGTATGAAGTTTATAGCTTTAAAATTGACGGAGTTATTTAAAAAACACTGAAAAAAACCAAGGCCAAATTTTCATATTTTAAAATTAAACAATTCATAACTCCTTAACAGTACACGATGGCATGGTACTTTATGCATAAGTTTTTTAGATCTTGTCAAGCTCTTTCTCTAGAGTCCTAAATCATGTAAATCGGTTGAGTAGATCAAAAGTTATGGCCCCCAGAAGCTTGGAGAAGTCAAAAGTGGTCAACTTTCACACCCTGTAGCTCACCCTGTATTAAAGATATGGACCAACAACAGCACTTTTCTGAAAGCCTATGTCCTCCTCTACAAATGTCTAGAACATTTTGTATGGCTAAAATCAACAGATAAAAAGTTGTAGACTTATTTCCAATTTTTTTGCCATTTGGCCCACTGTGTGACGTCTAACTAGACACATGACAAATAACTATAAAATTATTGGGTTAGGTATAGCACGTGTGGAAATCTGAAAATTAATGCTCTATTTAATCTTTGGATGAGTTAGAGCTTTCGGTTTATTAGGCAGCTTTGAAAAATAAAAATTTTATAAAAATAAAATAGATTTTTTCATACCCTTCACAATGGGATGAGGAATTTTTCGAAAATTTTTGTTATCACATTCTGCTTGAATGATAATCGACTTAATTTTTATAGACGAGTCCTAATAGTGAAACTTTAAACAGCACCAAACAACTTGACCTAGGGATCTGAACATGAACGGGAAGGCCAAAATACTAGTGTAAGACGATTGGGCCAAAAAAATCTTCGGGATGGCGTAAAAATTGGAGAATCAACTTGTGGTCAAGTGTCTTTGAGTCCGCCCTTTCCGAAAAACCCGCCAAATATCTGGACCAAGGCACCCAATGTCCAAAAACCCCTAACCGGATATATGAACTAACTCAACTAGAGAAACAACTGAACAAATTAACACATTGAACTAACTGAACTAGGGAAGTAACTGCACAAGGGAACCAGTGAACATACTGAACAAGTAAACTAACTATATTAGTGAACAATCTTAACTGATAAACTGAACAAGTGAACTGGTGAACCAACTTAACTACTGAACTTAATAAACTGGTAAGCTAACTTAACTAGTCAACTAACAGAACTGGCGAACCAATTGAACTATAAAACTAGCTGAACAAGTCAACCCACTGTATTAGTGAACTAAATGAACTGACAATCTAACTAAAGTAGCAAACTAACCGAACTTATAGACTAGCTGAACTAGTGAACTAACTTACCGAACTATTGAACTAATTGAACAAGTGAACTAACTGAACTAGTAAACTAACATGAGTAGGGAACTAGCATAACTGGGGAACTAACTGAACCTATTAACACAAGAAACTAGTGAACTTACTGAGCTATGTAGGTGAACTAACTGAACTAGTGAACTAAATGAAATAGTGAAGCAACTAAACTTATCAACCAACTGAACTTGTGAACTAACTGAGCTGGTTAAGTAACTGAACTAGTGAACTAACTAAACTGGTAAACTCACTGAACTAGTAAACTAACTGTACTAGTGAATTTACCTAACTGATAAACTAATTGAACAAGTGAACTAACTGAACTGGTTAACTAACTGATCTAGTAAACTAACATAACTAGCGAACTAACTAAACTGAATAACCAAAGGAACTAGTGAAATAATTGAACAAGTTGACTAAATGAGCTATGTAAGTGAACCAACTGAACTAGTGAACCAAATGAAGTAGCGACGCAACTGAAATAGTCAACCAAATGAACTTATGAACTAACTGAACTGGTTAACCAACTGAACTAGTGAACTAACAGAACTGACTGAACTAGTGAACTAACTGAACTAGTGAATTAACCTAACTGATAAACTAATTGAATAAGTGAACTAACTGAACTGAACTTTGCAAGCTAACTTACTGAAGTAGTGAAGCAACTGAACTAGTGAACTAGTAAACTAGTTAACTAGCATATCTATTGAACTAACTGAACTAGTGAACTCACTGAACTAGTGAACTAACTAAACTGTTAACTAACTGAACTAGTGAACTTACTGAACAAGTGAACTAACTAACCTCGTGAATTAACTGAACTAGTGAACTAACTGAACTAGCAAACTTACTGAACTAGTGAATTAACCTAACTGATAAATTAATTGAACAAGTGAACTAACTAATTTATATAGCTTACTTACTGAACTTGTAAAGCAACTGAACTAGTGAACTAACTGAACTAGTAAACTAGCATATCTAGAGAACTAACTAAAGTAGTGAACTAACTGAACTGGTTAACTAGCTGAACTAGTGAACTAACTAAGCTGGTAAACTAACTGAACTAATGATCTAACTGAACTATCTGAATTGGAAAACCAACTTTAGTGAATTGATATGTTCCAAAAAGAGCTCCTACTTCCATAAACGTCATTACTTTACACCAGTTTTCCATGTCATTTACATACCTTATGTCTCAATGCAATTTTTAATTGTGCCTATGTTTTTGTTCATATTCTTTTAAAAGATTTTCAAGGTCTACGTGTCACTTAATCAACGCTAAACTAGTTTGTCTCCTTTTTTGTTGTTGTTGTTCTGATTCACTTCAATTTCCCTAATTACTCACTAAATGCTCTAAGCAATTACCACAAATGCAATCGGATGGACAATTAAATATTTAATAGTGGCGTTATAATTATTTTTTAATAATTTTTCTTTTCTATACAATTGGAGTTTTCTTTGCGTATAACAAACGCAAATGAAGTGGCGGACAATTAAGTGATTTTCAATTATTGAAAATTGGTTAAATGCCATGAAAAAAGTTGTGATGTCAAAAGGAAGCAAAAAACTAAACCGACAAGTGATTGGGTTATTATTGTATTAAATACTACAATAATTTTTGCATACATATACAAGGAGAAAAACTTGGAAAATTTCATAAGCATAATTATTTGAGAAAAACAATTAAGGCATTACTTAATTAAGGGTTATATGAGCATTACTAATAGTTCATATACAACCAGAATTATATTTTTATAAAACATTTTACCAAAAAAAAAAAAAAAAATATTTATATAGAATACTACCGAAACGGGCCCGCTCCCCCCCGCGCCTTCTTTAACTCTCTAATATCTTTTAAGAGTGGGGACACTTCGTCCTGAATATGGATATCGAATTCGTGTCACTGTAAGCTATGTCTCCCTATGACGCTAAACACCTGCATTCGAGTCCTGGCGGGAACATCGGACAAAATTTAAAGCGGTGGTTATCCCTCTTATACTCGTTTTCTAGTCTACAATATCTTTCAATTGATACCAATATTGTGCCTATCGGTCCACTTTTGGTTTTGGGCGGCATTTTTGTGGTAAGGGGGAGAGTCCGCCCCCCTCCGATATCAACCAATTATATAGCCTATATTTCCTTCCAGATCTACCAATACAAACTGGGAAAATTTTAAGAAAATAGGTTTAGCTGTTTTTGATTCTAGAGAACAAACAAACAAATCGAGTCCCATGTAGTCATACTGCGATCTGATTTTTTACGCCAAATTCGTAATCTACTCCCGAGTACCTTTCATTTGAGCCCCATATTGACATGAACGTTCAATTTGTCTGTTTGGGGGAATTTTGGGGTTGGGGAGGCCCTATGGGTACTTAGACTCAACTTTTAATACCATATTTGTATTCTACTCTCCAACACCTTTTATTTGATTCTAATATTGTCCCGATCGCTCCACCTTTGATTTTGGTGTTTTGGCATAAATGGGAGGGTCCGCTCCCTTCCGATATCAAAATATTATATAGCCTATGTTTCCGTCCAGACCAAACTACACAATCTGTGAAAATTTTAAGAAAATCGGTTCTGCCAATTTGAGTTAATACGGAACAAACAAACAAAAACACAAATTGATTTTTATACCCACCAACAGAGGAGCGGGGTAAACTTGTCTAGTCATTCCGTTTGTAACGCCTCGAAATATTCGCCTAAGACTCCATAATGTATATATATTCTTGATCGTCTAGACGTTCTAGGCCGATCTAACATGTCCGTCCGTCGGTCGAAATCACGATAGCGGTCGAACGCGTAAAGCTGGCCGCTTGAAATTTCGGTATTTGGTGTTTTGGCATAAGGGGGAGGGTCCGGCCCCTCCGATATTAGAAAATTATATAGCCTTTGTTTCCTTTCAGACCAAATTACGGAATTTATGGTGAAGGAATCCTTGAGGAGCTTCAAACCGTTTAAGTCACCTGGACCTGATGGAATATTTCCGGCATTACTACAAAAAGAGGCCGACTATATGGCGCCTCGTCTGGCCAAAATTTTCACAGTGTGCCTATGACTTGCATATATTCCGAAAGCCTGGCAGGCGGCAAGGGTGGTGTTTATACCCAAGCCCGGAAAGGCAAGTTATGCGACACCAAAGGCCTACAGATACATGGAACGTATTGTGGACACCATGATAAAGAGTAGGACATCCAGCAAAATGCTCAAATACAATCAGCATGGCTATATCAAGGGAAGGTCCGTGGAGACTGCCCTGCACGAGGTTGTGCATAAAATAGAAGAATCCTTCGATGCCAAAACGTACACACTGGCGGTATGCATTGACATCGAGGGGGCTTATAACAACGTGCGGACCGACACACTGATCCAATCCTTAGACCATTACCGGGTGGACCCGGTCCTTAGAGACTGGGGGCATTTTATCGCCACTCCTATGGGTGACCACCATAAATGACCTATTACGGATGCTGACTGAGGAGGGATTTGAAACCGTCTGCTATACAGACTATGTTATAATACTTCTTAGGGGTAACAATCCGAACCAGCTATGCAGATAGGCCGAAGGGTCTTGTATATGACATATGACTGGGCTAGACCCAGAGGTCTCAATGTTAACCCAGAGAAGACTAAAATATGCCTGTTCACGAGGAAGACGAAGGTGGGCCAATTTAACGCACCACGTTTCCTCAATAAGACGATTTCGATATCTAACAAGGTCAAATACTTAGATGTGATCTTGGGCAGGAAACTGAATTGGAAGTGTCACATTCAGGAGCGTACTGAGAAGTCTCACAGATGTTGAGCACAATGTAGACGGGCCGTAGGCTCGAAATGGGGCCTGAATCCGAAGATAGTCTACTGGCTCTACAGGAGCGTGATTAGACCAATTCTTACTTATGCCTCAGTAGTTTGGTGGACTGTTATGGAGAAAAAGTGCAACATAAGGACCATACAACAGGTACAGAGAACATGTTGTCTTGGCATAGGTGGAGCGATGAGGACCACGCCCACTAGGGCAATGAAGACTATTCTAGATATCCGACCCATTGACATACAGATTAAGTGTGAGGCAGCCACTGTGGCTATAAGACGGATGGGAGCACCTAATACCATCGCGGTATAATCGAGGCGACGATAGGAAACCTGGAAGGAAGGGAAGAGATTTCCAATCGGATACCTGAGATGAACCTTGGAGTCGAGTGCGAGGCACTGCTGCCATCGGCACAGTCTTGGATTGCCGGAACCCTAGTATTGTCATCTGGAAGATCATATTACACGGATGGACCAAAGCTAGAGGACAGAGTGGGCCTGGGGTTTACATTGAGAACCCAGGGACTGAGATCCGCTTTAGACTGCCTGACCATAATACCGTCCTGTAAGCGGAGATCCGGGCGATCGTGAGGTGGTGTGGTGCTTACGCGAGGACGTCGAGTGTGAACATCTTTACCGACAGTAAAGTTGCCATAAGGGCAATAACAACAAGGTCGGTAAGGTCACAAACAGTCTTGCAGTGTAAGAAGGAGATTAACGCCTTCTATGAGAATGGCAAAATCCGTATCGTTTGGGTGCCGGGCCATAACGGAGTAAGGGGAAATAAAAGGGCAGACGATTTGGCGTTGAAGGCCAGAGGACTGCCGTCAATAAACTTGTTTAACCCAAAGCCTTTCGGGTCGATGCATACCGAGTTAAGAGAGTGGGCGACGAATGCGCATGCAACATTGTAGAACAGCGAAACGGTCGATAGGACGCTGAAAATCCTATGGGGGATCCATATCGTGGAAAGACGAGGCTATTACTGAAAGGAAGCAAGAAGGAGGTCAGTATAGCTATTGGTATCATAACGGGACTCACTTATGTAAAATCGTTGCGGCAAGTGTTATCATGTATGGGGCATGCGGAAAAGATGATGAGACGTTGGAGCATTTCCTTTATCATTGCCCGGCTTTCGCGTCTAACAGATACCGGCACTTAGGTGGAGACACAATACGAGACATGAACCAACTTAGGTGAGTGGTATTGAAAACAATTAAGGATTTTGTAAGCAGCACGGAACTCCTAACTTAAAATTTTCTTTTTAGAGGTTACTTTAAAGCGCACCTTAAGCCGATTACTGGCTTAGGTGTATGTGGCGAATTAATATCTCCACCCTCTTTTCAACTTAACCTGACCTAACCTAATATTGATGTAGGTTGTTGGAGATGGACCATACTGGTTCAGATTTATATATAGCTCCCATATAAAACGATCTCCCGATTGGACTTTTTGAGCCCCTGGAAGCTGTAATTTTTGCACGATTTGGCTGCCTTATGACTTCCAATAATTGTGCCAGTAAACGGTACGAAACGGTCTATAGCCTGATATAGCTCCCTTATAAACCGATCTCCCGATTTGACTCCTTGAGCCCTCACAAGACGCAATTTTTGTCCGATTTTGCTGAAATTGAGCATGTAGTGTTCTGTTATGACTTTCAACAACTGTGTCTAGTACGGTCCAAATCGGTCTATAACCTGATATAGCTCCCATGTAAACCGATCTCCCGATTTGAGGTCTTAACCCCTAACAAGACGCAATTTTTTTCCGATTTGGCTGAAACTTTGCATGCAGTGTTTTGTTATGACTTTCAACAACTGTGCCTAGTACGGACCAAATCGGTCTATAACCTGATATAGTTCCCATATAAATCGATCTCCCCATTTGACTTAATAAGCCGTTACAAGCCGCAATTTTCGTCCAAATTAGCTGAAATTTTGCATGTGATGCTCTGCTATGACTTTCAACAACTATGCCTAGTACGGTCCAAATCGGTCTATAGCCTGATATAGCTCCCTTATAAACCGATCTCCCGATTTGGCTTCTTTTGCCCTTAAAAGCCGCAATTTTTGTCCAATTTGACTGAATTTTTGCATGTGATGTTCCGTTATGACTTCCAACAACCGTGCCAATATACGGTGCAAATCGGTCTATAGCCTGATATAGCTCCCATACAAACCGATCTACCGATCTGACTTCTTGAGCCCCTGGAAGCGGCAACTTTTGACCGATTTGGCTGAAATTTTGCATGTGATTTTCCGTTATGACTTCCAACAACCGTGCCAATATACGGTGCAAATCGGTCTATAGCCTGACATAGCTCCCATACAAACCGATCTCACGTTTTGACTTCTTGAGCTCTTACAAGCCGCATTTTTGTCCGATTTGGCTGAAATTTTACATGAAGTGTTCTGTTAAGACTTTCAACAACTGTGCCTAGTAAGTTCCAAATCGGTCTATAACCTGATATAGCTCCCATATAAACCGATCTACCGATTTGACTTCTTGAGCCCCTGGAAGCGGCAATTTTTGTCCGATTTGTCTGAAACTTTGCATGCAGTGTTCTGTTATGACTTTCAACAACTGTGCCTAGTACGGTCCAAATCGGACTATAACCTGATATAGCTTCCATATAAACCGATCTACCGATTTGACTTCTTCAGGCCTTGGAAACGGCAATGTTTGTCCGATTTGTCTGAAACTTTGCATGCATTGTTCTGTTGACTTCTTGATCCCTTACAAGCCTAAATTTTTGACCGATTTGGCTGAAAGTTTGCATTAAGTGTTCCGTTATGACTTTCAACAACTGTGCCTAGTACTGTCCAAATCGGCCTATAACCTAATGTAGCTCCCATATAAACCGATCTCCCGATTTGACTTCTTGATCCCTTACAAGCCGCACTTTTTGTCCGATTTGGCTCAAATTTTGCATGTGGTATTCTGTTAAGACTTTCAACAATTCTGCCTAGTACGGTCCAAATCGCTCTATAACCTGATATAGCTCCCATGTAAACCGTTCTCTCGATTATCCTTGTTCGGTTTAATTTTTGCTGTTTTTTTTTTTTAATATTTGCAGAATATTCGGCCCGGCCAAACTTAGTACGCTTTTGCTTGTTTTCAATTACATAAGAAGTGTTACTTGTCCAATTCACCCCTAAATAATAGACTTAGTGAAAATACTTTTCCAATCGCTTGATTGCCATATCGATTATCATTCAATGGAAATGCTGTACCAATCAGCTGATTGACATATTGATTAATATTACCAGATTACGAAAATAATCATTAGCTATGTATATGGCATGCTAAGCGAAAACAGGTGATTAAACCAAATCTACTGGCATCATCAATAATTGTTGCTATTGCGTGGAGAGTGGGTGGTTTATTAAACACCAATAACCTTGAGAGAGGGGAAAATAAAACAAAGAAGCTTTTCAGTTGCGATTAGTTAACACGTGTACTCATATGTGAAGCGAGTAACTGCTGTATAGCAGATATAGGAAACTATCTATGATTGGTTTTCATTTATAGCCCACCAGTTGAGAAGAGTTCAGCTTGGAGGCCAAACTGTATATTATCTCTAGCACTCATTTGTGACAAACATTCACTTAAAATGTTACAATTGAATGCTTGAATGTTACCCCATTCAAATGTTATCGCATAAAAACTTCTAAAATTTTTGATATATTAGAAATCTCATGTTAGTTTTTCTCACGTGAATGGAAAAAAGGTGTTTGTCCTGATAACGTGTTGGCTTTGTCGTCAGCCCAAGCCGAAAACTGAGGTAAACAATATCCCATGCAAATAGTAATGGTAATTATAGGAATTTCCCTTTTAAAAATTATAACTATTTACCTTCAAAAATATTAAAATAAGACCACACGCTGAGGCAATAACCCCTTTCAAAATTAATTAATTAATTCCCTAGTTTGATATCTAAGAATTTTGTGCGTCTAAAAAATGTCTATAAAAGTTTAATTTAATTATTTTTGCCATTGCTATCGTCTAGGCGGTTTATCCACCGCCTAGAGAAAATGACGTCTAGACGAATGACAAATAACTACAAAATTATTGTGTAAGGTATGGCATGTGCGGAAATCCGAAAATGAATGCTCTATTTAATCTCTGGATGAGTTGGTGCTTTTGGTTTCATTAGTCAGCTGTGAAAAAAGAAAAACACCAGTCATAGAAAAACACCACCTCCAAAATTTCAGCCAAATCGAGTAATAATTGCGCCTTCCACAGGCACATAAAGTCCAACTGGGAGATCGGTTTATATGGCAGCTATATCAGGCTATATACCGTTTTAAATCATACTTGGAACAATTGTTGGAAGTCTTAGCAAAACGACATATGCAATATTTCAACCATATTGTATAAGAATTGCGCCCTCTAGAAGCCCCAGAAGTCTAATCGAGAGATCGGTTTATGTGGTGTCTATATCAGGATATGGACTGATTTAGACTATACATGACACAGTTGTTGGAAGTCCAAAAAAAAAAACACTTCATGCAAAATTTCGGCCAAAACGGATAAGAATTGCGGCCTCTAGAAGCTCAAGAAGTCAAGACCCAAGATCGGTTTATATGGCAGCTACATCAGGTTATGAACCTATTTGAACCATACTCAGCACAGTTGTTGGAAGTCATAACGACAGACGTCACCCAAAATTTCAGCCAAATCGGATAGGAATTGCGCCATCTAGAGGCTCAAGAAGTCTAGGCGTGAGATCAGTTTATATGGCGCCTATATCAGGTTATAAGATGATTTAGACCTTACTTGGCACAGTTGTTGGGAGTCATACCAGAACACTTCATGCAAAATTTCAGCCAAAACGGATAAGAATTGCGGCCTCTAGAAGCTCAAGAAGTCAAGACCCAAGATCGGTTTATATGGCAGCTACATCAGGTTATGAACCTATTTGAACCATAATCAGCGCATTCGTTGGAAGCCATTACACACGTCATGTAAAATTTCAGCCAAATCGGATAGGAATTGCGCCATCTAGAGGCTCAAGAAGTCTAATCGGGAGATCAGTTTATATGGCGCCTATATCAGGTTATAGGATGATTTAGGCCATACATGGCACAGTTGTTGGGAGTCATACCAGAACACTTCATACAAAATTTCAATCAAATCAGATAAGAATTGCGCCCTTAAGAAGCTCTAGAAGTCAAGACCCAACGTGGGTTTATATGGCAGCTGTATCAGATTATCAACCGATTTAAACCATACTAAGCAGAGCTGCTGGAAAGCATAACAAAACACTTTATGCCAAATTTCAGCCAACTCGTATAAGAATTACGCTCTCTAGTGGCTCAAGAAGTCAAGATTCAAGATCGGTTTATATGGCAGCTATATCAAAACATGGACCGATATGGCCTATTTACAATCCCAACCGACCTTGACTAATAAGAAGTATTGGTGTAAAACTTCAAGCGGCTAACTTTATTCCTTCTAAAACCTAGCGTGCTTTCGACAGACAGACGGACGACAATATATTGGGTTGCCCAAAAAGTAATTGCAGATTTTTTAAAAGAAAGTAAATGCATTTTTAATAAAACTTAGAATGAACTTTAATCAAATATACTTTTTTAACACTTTTTTTTCTAAAGCAAGCTAAAAGTAACAGCTGATAACTGACAGAAGAAAAAATGCAATTACAGAGTCACAAGCTGTGAAAAAATTTGTCAACGCCGACTATATGAAAAATCCGCAATTACTTTTTGGGCAACCCAATATGTTCCGATTTGAACCAAAAACTTATAAGTACAAGTCATTGTTCAATTGTGTATAAAAAAATATTGATCTTATGAGTAGCTATATCTAAACATAAACCCATCTGAACCATACACGACACGGATGTCAAAAAGCCTAAAGTCACAGTGTAAAATTTCAAAGAAATCGGGTTATAAATGCGTCTTTTATGGGGCCAAAACTTCAAATCCAGATATCGGTCTATATGCCAGCTATATCCAAATCTAGACCGATCTGAGCCAAATTGAAGAAGAATGTCGGGGGGCTTAACTTAACTCACTGTCCCAAATTTCGGCGACATCGGACAATAAATGCGCCTTTTATGGACCCAAAACTTTAAATCGAGAGATCGGTCTATACGGCAGCTATATTCAAATCTGGACCGATCTGGCCCAAATTGAAGAAAGATGTCGAATGACTTCACTTAACGCACTGTTCCAAATTTCGGAGAAATCGGACAATAAATGCGTTTTTTATGGGGCCAAGACTTCAAATCGAGATATCGGTCTATATGGCAGCTATATCCAAATATGAACCGATTTGGGCCATGTTTCAGAAAAATGTCGGAGAGCCTAACACAACTCACTGTCCCAAATTTCAGCCAATCCGGATAATAAATTAGTCTTTTATGGTTCAAAAACCTTAAATCGAGAGATCGGTCCATATGGTAGCTATATCCAAATCTGGACCGATTTGGGCAAAGTTTCAGAAAAATGTCGAAGGGCCGAACACAACTCACTGTCCCAAATTTCGGCGAAATCGGATAATAAATGCGTTTTTTTTTTTTTGACCAAAAACCTTAAATCGAGAGATCGGTCTATATGGCAGCTATATCCACATCCGCACCGATTTGGGCCACATTGAAGAGGGATGTCGAAGGGCTTAACTTTACTCACTGTCCCAAATTTAATAAATAATAAATAATAAATTCGTCTTTTATGGCCCTAAAACCTTGAATCGAGAGATCGGTCCATATGGCAGCTATATCCAAATTTGGACCGATCTGAGCCAAATTGAAGCAAAATGTCGAAGGGCTTAACTTAACCCACTGTCCCAAATTTCGGCGAAATCGGATAATAAATGTGGCTTTTATGGGCCTTAGACCTTAAATCGCAGGATCGGTCTATGTGGCAGCTATATCCAAATCTGGACCGATCTAGGCCAAATTGAAGTAGGATGTCGTAGGTAGGAATTAGGGCCTAATGCAACTCGCTGTCCCAAATATCAGCGAAATTGGATAAAAATGTGGCTTTTATGTGCCCAAAACCTTTAATAGAGAGATAGATCTATATGGTAGCTATAGCCAAATCTGGACCGATCTGAGACAAATGGAAAAATAATGTCGAAGAGCCTAACACAACTCACTGTCCCAAATTTCGGCGAAATCGGACAATAAATGCGCCTTTTATGGGCCCAAAACCTTAAATCGAGAGATCAGTCTATATAGCACCTATATCCAATTGTGGAGAGATCTGGGCCAAATTGAAAAAGGATATCGAAGGGCTTATACAACTCACTGTCCTAAATTTTGGCAAAATCGGCTAATAAATGTAGCTTTCATGGGCCTAAGACTCTAAATCGCCGGATCGGTCTATATGTCCAAATCTGGACCGACCTAGGCTAAATTGAAGTGGGATGTCGAAGAAGATAATAAATGTGACTTTTATGGGCCTAAGACCCTATATCGGTGGATCGGTCTATATGGGAGCTATATCAAGATATAGTCCGATATAGCCCATCTTCGAACTTAACCTGCTTAAGGGCCAAAAAAAAGAATCGGTGCAAAATTTCAGCTCAATATCTCTATTTTTAAAGACTGTAGCGTGATTTCAACAGACAGACGGACATGGCCAGATCGTCTTAGATTTTTATGGTGATCAAGAATATATATACTTTATATGGCCGAAAATGGATATTTCGATGTGATGCAAACGGAATGACTAAATGAATATACCCCCATCCTTCGGTGGTGGGTATAAAAATTTTGTTAAATTTTATTTTTATAAATAAAAATTTGTTTCCATAGAATTTTTTTTAATTTTATTTTTTTCTTGAATTTTTGGGGAATTTTTTTATTCATCACCATAGGATGGGGAGGGTATACGAATCTAGTCATTCCGAAGATATTCTCCCCAAAATTTGCACAGACACCTCTTATGGATGTAGGTCGTTGGGGATTGCATATAGGCCATATCGTTTCGGATTTATATATACCTCCCATATATGTTAACCGATCTCCATATTTGATTTCCTAAGCTCCCAGGTGAAACAATTTTTATCCGATTTGGCTAAAATTTTGCACGCGGTGTTTTGTTAAGTCTTCCAAAGCCCGTGTGCAATATTGCGCAAATCTTATCTAGCTCCCATATAAACCGATCACCTAATTAGTCTTCTAAGGTACCAAGAAGCTTGGGGTTTTGCTTGATTGTGCAGAAATTTGGCGCGTAAAGTACACGTATTTGTTGCAGAATCCAAGGTGGCGGGTTCCCAATATTCAGCCCGGCCGAACTAAGCTCATTTTTCCTGTTTTTTTTTTTTTTTTTTGTTTTTTTTTTGTTTTTAAATTTTGAAATTTCTTAAATATGTTGGGCTAACATAAATTTTTACTCTTATCATTATTTTGTTTCTTCTCTTAATCTCACAGATTTTATCTGTTTATGTGTTTTTATGATATTTTTGTGTGCTAGACCAAGCTATCATATACAATATTTACCTATCATATGCAACAGATTATCATCAAACATGTAGGTGTCATCGAAACCACTGCTGGTGATTAGCTCCGTTTTCATTTTGAGAATGTTGGTAAACATTGGTGCGAGTGAGAGAGAGAGAGAGACGGAGAGAGGGTTGAACAACTCTGGGAGTCTGCGAGAATATGTAGTTGGCAATTTTTTGGCAACAATGATGTTGTTGTAATAGTTTCTTTCTTTCTTTCTTTTCTTTTTGTTTCTTCACTTTTTTTTAATAAAAAAAAAAACACTTTTATTTGTTTTTGTATATTTTGCTAATGCAAAAAAAAACCCAACAACAAACACTTAAAAACACCAACAAATTGATTTCCAAATAGAAATCACCTTATCCACCGCTGCAGACATCCATAGAGGTAAGCAAACTTGCACGCATATTACTATGACGTGTGTTATTGCTGTTTGTTTGTTTTGTTGCTGTTATGTATTTAATTTAGTCTCTACTAGGAGTAGTTGTTGTAGTTGTTAGTGTATTTGGGGGAATTTTGTGAATATCATTTAGTTGGAGGCAGAGAGAATCGCAATTTTTTTTTTTTTTTTTTTTGCAAATCAACTTCATTCAGTTTGGGTTGTTGCTCTGACTGACTAGTTTTGATAGAGTAGAAGAAATTGGGGGTGATGGAGGAGGTGCCGGCTTTATGGCAATAGTATGTAGTGGCGGTGTTGTGTACACAATTGAAACTCTACGGGGCGCGCACACTTAAAGAACAGCAAATATTTAATTTCAATTTGAATATTTTTATTCTTTATTTGTTGTTTTGATTTTTTTTCTAAATATTTTTTCGCATTAATTTTTTCTTTGCTAAATTTTTTGTTTTTATTTCAAACACGTAGGTATAGTACATAAAATTTTTATTGATATAGGTATTTTTATTTTGTTGAGCTTTCTTTTAGAATTTTTGCTTTTTCTATTGATTTTATTTTAGCGAAAAACAAAAAATAAATCACTTTTCACTTGTTATGGTTTGTTGACACTGAATTGCGGCGTTTTTATTGGTGGTAATGATGGTCATCGATGTTCGACCAAAGCGTGACTTTAATTTTGTTGTGGTCTTAATTTTCTTTTAATAGCTTTTCTAGCTATTAAATTTTTTTTAATTTTTCACCAAATTTTTGTCACCGATATTGTATTTTGTTTTATGGTTTTAACCGCCGATATATGATTGACAGTAGTCGGTTGATTGCCGATTGTTCTCCCACGTTAATGTGATGCACATGGACGATAATGGATTTGGTGGGGCACGTACATCAAACAATACAAAACGGAACGATCATTATGTTCTAACGTAAAATACCGACTAAACCTGCAAATATTGTCGCGGCACATACTAAACCCTATTCTACTAAGATCGCATTATAATGCCCGTGCCGTCGCTGCTGCCGCCGCTTACAATGGATGAATGTTTGCTGACTATTATTACTGTTGTTGTTGCTCTTATTAATTGTTATTATTATTATTGCTGTGGCTAATTTTTTTTAAATTTGCTATTATTTTTGTTGTTGTCCAAGAATTGGTTGTCCGTCAATCATGACAACAACAACCTTTTGAAAAAAAAAATGTTAACACCAAAAAAGAAAACAACAACACCAGCAGCGATTACACTTTTGACACATGCCATGCAACAACACTTCGTTCGGGCACAAACACGCACACTCACACTCGCAAGTCAGTTAGTCAGCAGCAGTTGGCCTAACTAACATCAGCGTTCCTTCGCACCACTTAAGTTATTCTACTAAATTGACCGTCTTCGGTCGATACTTCGCCAACTACCAATCACTCGGTCAACCCAACAGCAGTAGCAGCACTCTCACCATCTATTGCAGCAGCAAGCAACAGCGGCTGCGATGATCGCCGTCTCTATCACTAAACAACAACAACAATACATGCCTTAGAATGCCGGTGTCCACAGTACTGGCCCCCAAAACGAAATATTCAAATAACCGAAAAACGAAGAGCCGGCTGAGTATGTGAGAATAACAATTTTTGTGTGTTTTTTGGGGGAGGAGGAGAAACAGTGTTGTCAAGTGAGTGGCAATACATAGAAACACAATGAAATTGTTCGTTTTTTATCCAAATGCTTAAGGAAAAATGTGGGGAAATAATTTGTTTCTAGGGACTTAAGAATTCAACTGAAGAAATTGGAGGAAGGGATTTAAAATATATGGAAGTTATGAAGCTATCTAACCTATCTATCTTTTCGTTTTAAATAAATATACCTCAACCAGAGTGGCAAAAGTGCTTCGACAATTAGTTCAGATGCATGCAAAATTGTAAAGATCTTAAAGGGGAATATTTTGGAAAAAATAAAGCGAATTTCGATGATTAATATTTGTTTTTGTTCTCTAATCTTTAAATATAAAAGGCAACCCTCGTATAAGCCTATCTCCCGATATCATTTATTGAACTTCCAAAGTGTGCAATAATCATTCGACTTGAATGAAATTTTACACTTGGTATTTTGTTATAAAATCCGACAACTATGCTAGATAAGGGTTTTCGTCCATTGTGATATTCAACAACTATTAAGTACACTGAAAAAAAACTGTCCCAACTTTAAAGATTCGAGCCAATGATTAGCAAACTTAATTTAAAGATGAGAACGCCGCTTCAATGGCCTAACAAATGGGAGGTTAAGATGCTAAGCCAAAAAAAATATTTTTCCAAAAAATAATAATTGGACAGTAAACTATGAAGTAATATAAGAATTAATCAGCGATCAAAATTTAAAACGGATAATCATGTTAGTTACGTTAGTAAATGGGAAATTTAATTTAAAGATACCATATTTATTTAAAAGTTTCCTACGAATAAAGAAAAATCGTTAATTTTCGGCCAACTTTTTTTTCAGTATAAAGCCCACATCGAAACCTGATTTGTCTATCTCTATTTTTTTGTGTATTTTTTCTCTGCATTCATAAAATTGGCAATTGGTTTACCTTAGAGGGGATACCTGTTTAAGGTTTAAAATTTGTCATAACTACCGCAACATTGGCATCACTGTCGAGAATATCAACGACGTTAAGAAGACGGCAATTCGAGAACTTGATTAAGAGAGTGAGAGAATGCGAGTGACAGTAGAAAGCAATCGGTATATAGTCGCAATTGGCTTCTCTATTTTTTTGCTTTTCTACTATGTATGGTAAGCTAGTGCAATTTGTTATTGGCGTAGCTAATGTGTTTGTTGGCTGGCGGGATGGATTGCTGGCTGGCTGCCTGCCTGCTTGATTACTTGGTTGCTTGTTTTAATAGCTTTGAAATCGTAAAAAAGAAGAAAATGATATGTCTTATCAACAAACACAAACTTAATCAGTTCTACATAAATAGCCTGAATTTTGTTGACACGTAATGTCTAGGTGTATGTAACACAAGTCTGGCGGAGCTGCTGCTATTAATGCAGTCTGCCGAGAGCGACGCTCAGTCGCTGTTCGGCTTATCTCAACAGGTAATGTTTAATAATAACAATAATTTTTTTATTATTATTATTTTCATAATAGCATTTCAAGCTGAACATAACATTTTTCTGGTTGGCAAAAAAAGACATAACTAAATGCGTAAAAATTTTTTCATAGGACAAAAATATGAAATGAGAGGAAGAAGAATATGCAGCTGTTAAGGACCATCATATGTTGATCGATATCCAATTCATTGTTATCGAATCGAAGATGGCAAATATTATGGAAAATAGGATTTTAAAGGGGCCTGGTTTTTTTGCTTTTATTTGTTTTTAATAATAAGGGGCAAAATTAGGGATCTGTTATTCCAGCATTTAGAATAACCATTTATTTAATGTTAAGTAAAAAGTCTTCCTTCAAAGAAAATGTTTCCTTAAAAAATTTGGAAACTTGTCCATCTTTAAATTAAGTTCCACAAAACTTAAAAATCAATCCCATGGCAGCCGGTTGTACGTACCGGATTGACCCGATGGAATCTTCATCGGCAAGGGCTGCCGCCTCAGTGTACGTGTTCGTCTTTTTTCGTCATGGGAGAGGCACATCCCGGAGTGCCTTCTCCGTATGCTTTTGGTCCGTGCCGGGATTGAAAAGAACCCCGGACCCTGGTTCTGTTCCGTTTGCCAGAACCGCCTTCATCATCGGTCAGTGTCGGTGAGGTGTAACAGGTGCTTGGAGTGGGTACATTTCCGTTCTTGCTCTGGCCTAACTTCGCTACGGGAGTATAGTCATACTGGCTATGTCGCTAGGTGCTGTGCGAACACAGCCAGCAGTGGGTCACAAGCGTCGCCGTCGTCGCCTTCGGCGTCCTCGTCGTCGGACTATGTGACCCCCCCGACCTCTCCCGTACGGCAATTTATGCAAAGACAGCACCCTAGCCCTACTATTGCCAGGCCAGTGTCGGGAAATGTATCGTTCCTGCAGTTAAACTGCAATGGACTGCGAGGCAAGATTGATGAGATTGTGGATTTTATGAATCGGAAGAGCATATCGGTCGCAGCGATCCAGGAGACAAAGCTGACTAACACCTGCAGCTTGCACAGTTGTCACGGCTACAATGTGCTACGTAAGGATCGCTCAAGGAATGGAGGTGGGGGATTGGCCTTCGTTATACACCATTCCGTGCAGTATAGACCTATCTCGCCTGCGCTTGACGCTAGTGACCCATACATGGAATGTATGGGGGTAGCAGTCAAGTCTGGTACTGCCGAGATAGAGATATACAACGTGTATATACCGCCGGTTGGCAGCTGTGTCCCGATTAATGGCCAGGCCTACAGCCCCGACATAAGTGGGTTGCTATCTGGCCATAGTCGTCTGGTTCTGGGGGATTTCAATGCACATCACTCGTCATGGCATTCTCCCCTAGGCAACGACCAGCGTGGCATAGCTTTGGCAGAGCAGATAGATAGCTCCACGTTTTGCACGGTGAATGAGGATGCCCCCACTAGGATTACGAGGAGGTGCAGCAGCTCGCCAGACATCTCAATCGCATCCCCTGATCTCCTGAGTGACGTATCCTGGCAAGCCGTCATCTCTTTGGGGTCAGACCACCTCCCCATAATCCTCACCATCGACCGACCACCCGACTTCATAACCTCTGAGCGCCGAACGTTCATCAACTATAAGAAGGCCAATTGGACTGGCTTCAGAGAGTATACCAATCGCCGCTTCAATGAACTGCCACCCCCCTCTGATGTGCTTGTGGCCGAGAGGAAATTCCGAGACATCATCAACGCAGCAGCCGCTCGCTTTATACCAGCCGGTCGAATACCGCAAGTGCGACCCAATTTCCCGGCGCAAGCAGTGGTACTCGCAGACGAGCGTGATGGGATTCGTGCTATGGACCCCGCTAACCCCAGAATCAGCGAGCTGAATCTGGAAATAAACAGGGTAGTCAACGAACATAAGCGGAATTTGTGGCTGGAACACTTGGAGCAATGTAACTTAGGCACCGGTGCAGGCAAATTGTGGGCCACTGTTAAGTCTCTCTCGAACCCCGGTAGACGGGACGACAGGACCTCAGTCACTTTTGGCGAGTTAACCGTGACTGATCCGAAGAGATGCGCCAGGTTGTTCAACCGTCAATTTATCGTGCATCCCGAGAGAGACAGGGCAAGGAGGAGAGCCATTCGCCGTATTCGTGGTCTCCGAGCCGATGAACAGCCATCACAATTTACCGTGGGCGAAGTTACGAATGTCATCCGTGGCGCCAAATCTTCCAAGGCGTTGGGCCCCGACGGAATCTCTACATTGATGCTGAAGAATCTGGATTTACCTGGAGTTGAGTACCTTACCACTGTCCTTAACCTGTCATTGAACACTCTTATAGTTCCCGATGTCTGGAAAATGGGCAGAGTGATCCCGCTACTGAAGCCTGGTAAAGACCCGAGTTTGGGGGAGTCGTACAGACCGATCTCCCTTCTCTCACCAGTGGCTAAGACGCTTGAGGCATTACTCCTCCCGAGCCTCGTAGGAGAATTTCCATTCGCCGAGCATCAACACGGATTTCGGAGACTGCACAGCACAACAACAGCTTTGCATGCCATCACCACACACATTTGCCGTGGCTTCAATCAACCCAGGCCATGTGATAGGACGGTCCTCGTGGCATTGGACCTATCGAAGGCATTCGACACGGTCAGCCATGCCAAATTATTTGAGGACATCGCCAACACGTCCCTCCAGCCAGGCCTTAAACGTTGGGTCGCGAATTATCTGTGTGGCCGCCAGTCATTTGTGGAATTTAGGGATAAGAAGTCAAAACACCGTAGAGTGAAACAGGGAGTTCCCCAAGGCGGGGTGATATCTCCGGCTCTGTTTAACCTCTACCTTTCCTCCATCCCACCTCCTCCAGACGGCATAGAGATCGTATCATATGCGGACGACTGTACGATCCTGGCATCAGGCCCCCCACCCATTGATGACATCTGCGATAGGTTGAACGTCTACCTCAACGAGCTTGCCTCATATTTCGCTGCAAGAAATCTGAAGATATCCGCCACCAAATCTTCAGCCACACTGTTCACTACAAATACGCGTGAGGTGAATTCTGAGCTGACTGTGTTGGTCGATGGAGAATTGATTCCGACCATCAAGTGTCCCAAAATACTTGGCGTCACATTTGACAGCTCCTACACTTTCTCCCCACATGCCACAGCAATCTGCAATAAAGTCAAAAGTAGAAACAAGGTCCTCAAGTCACTCGCTGGCAGCACTTGGGGTGCAGACAAAGAAACCTTGTTGACCACGTACAAAGCAATTGGCCGGTCTGTGGTAAGTTATGCAGCGCCAGTGTGGTCACGTCAGCTTTGTGACACGCAGTGGAATAATATTCAGATCTGTCAGAATGCCGCCCTCCGAACTGCGACGGGCTGCCTCCTTAGTTCTCATGTGGACCACCTCCACCAGGAGACAAAGATCCTACCAGTGCGAAGACATAACTACATGCTGTCTAAGCAATACCTTTTGGGCTGTTATCGCAGAAATCATCCAAATCATCATCTTGTGGATAGATACCCACCGCCCAGAAGCCTTAAGGTAGATCTACATGATCTAGAGCGTGAGGTCCAGCGCTATAAGAGAGAACCTCTAGATCAAGCGGCATATCAAGCGGGTCTGAACAACATTCATGCAGACACGGTAGCAGACGCGTTAACTGGCTACCGGGTGAATGTAGTCCTTGGAGTACGACCGCCACCCATTGCACCCGAAGAAATCGACCTCCCCCGGCAAACCAGAGTGATTCTGGCTCAATTACGTTCCGGCAGATGCAGCCGCCTCAATTCCCACAGAGCTAGGATTGATGCCGACGTGCAAGATGTATGTCCCGACTGTAACCAGGGACCGCACGATACACGTCACCTGTTTAACTGCCCGGCCAGACCAACTCGACTCAGACCCAGATCCCTGTGGACGCACCCCATCTTAGTCGCGGAGTTCCTGGGTCTTGACACTCAACAGAATCAAGCAGACGAAAGATAGTACACAATAAACTGCTACAACAACAACAACAACAAACTTTAAAGGAAGGTAAGTCATGGAAAATAGAAAAACTCTTTTATAATGTATTATCAAAGGGGCGTGGTTTAGAGCTGGCAAACTATCGATAATCGCAACATTCGAAGTAAACATCAGGAAATCGATTTATATAGAAGCAATATCAATGCACAGACCGAATAAAAGCAAATTTAATAAAGTCAGTTGGAAGTCATGAGAGAAATCATTGTACAACATTTTAGCCCAATTGCGCCCTCTATAGGCGCAGTTTATTTTAAAGGATGTATTCAGTGTTGGATCGTTTATTTTTGCACAAAAAAACATAACTTTGACAATAGTATCGATGGGAAAAATATCAATCGATATTTAGACAAAAAATAAAATATCGATAGTGCCATCAAAATTTTTCAGCACTAGTTTGTTTTATTAAAAAATATTGTTGTGTTAAATAATAAGAATTAAGTAAAAATTAGGGATCTTTTTTACCAGAATTTAGTACAAAAAATACTTATGGTAAGTAAAGTGTTCTCTGCCAAAGTAAATATTTCTTTGAAAAATTGGATAATTGGCCATCTTTAAATTGAATTCAATATATCTTTAAAGCAAAAGGAAGGATATTTCATTAATAATAGAAAAAACTTATCGATACAACATTTTGAAAGGAGCCTTATTTTAATTTTAAAAGATTTTTGTCTTTAATAATAAGACGTAAAATAAAGTCTTCCAAGTATTTTAACACTTCAGTTAAAAATGCTTTACATTAAGTACCTGGGATAAAACGATTGCTTTCACTGTTTACATACATATTTTCCCATGAACATAATGCATAAAAAAAATTTTTTTTAAGTTCAATTTATCTTAAAAGCTAGGACAAAATAATAATTTTTTTCCGTGTATAGTCCCAACTAATTAAGGCAGCGAAAACTATTTTTTTTTTATTTTTCTGTACCAACTGGAGACAAAAGAGACCAGCAACCATTTGTCTTAATAAAGAATAATGATTGTATCACAAAATCACCTGTAACAGTTGCCATAGATAAAATCTGCTAATTGTGACAGTTTAAGTCACTGCCATGATATGTATTACTACACAACTATAACAGCAACATATAATCTTCTTGTTTACAAAGCTGACGAAGGGGAGGTTCCACATTACAATACACTTGAGTAATTGCGTTAATTATTATACAAAAAAAAATGGCTATATGATAAGTGTTTAACTATTCGATAACAAAACGATTATTATAGGTAAGAAAGGAAATGGCTTAGTTAGGTATCGATTACCAGGTCAAGTTATAAAGAAAAAGTTCATAGAATATTGATAATAGGATAGATAGTAATACAAGTTGAGAGAGTGTTAGGATATGTGAGATTAGACAGACTTTTTGGAAACTACGTCAGGTTATTCACCGATTTCGACCGACCATACTCAGCACCATTGATGGAATTCATATCAAAACACTATTTGCGAAATTTCCCTCCCCTTCCTACCTTCTAAACTATCTGACCAACATACACCACATATGACTTATTTATAAACATTCTTTAGTGCATTCTTTTCACTTGTTAGAGACAATTCACATGCCAGCAATGTAACTGCTCCCTAAATCGTTTAAGCTCATGCATATGCTCAACGCATATGGGGGCTGGCTTACAAATATCCACTCATACTAACTGTTGCAAATTTCATTTATTACACCTAATTGTATGCTAATTCAGCACTTTTCACGCTACTCTCGTACCCACGGTGATGCATGAAAATCAGTTAGACCAACAACAGTTGGCTGTCAAATGTGCATTTAGTCTCAATTACAAGTGTGAAATGTAACATGGGAAGCATATTTCCCACGCTGGGTTCAAACAATGGAATGCCAAAAATGTTTGAACATGATTAGGATGCACATAAACAAAGACCGATAACATGTTATCGGTATTTTGTGATACAAATTATGATTATTTTGATGTCTATCAATAATAAATGATAGTATATCTCTTATGGAGACTTTCCTTTCTCTAACTAGGATATATCATAAAGGATCAGAATGGGTCCCGAGGGGAATTTACCTTACATACAAAGAAGTGGGGCTAAGAGCACTGGGCTATTAATAGGTAATCCCTATGCAGAGAAGGCTTCTTGTGGTTTCTTAATAGAATATTCGTCTATAAATTTCCTATTTTATAAAATGGTGGATTTAACTTTTGTCTAAAATTTTTGAAATATTTTTTTTTTTAATTTAAAAAAAAAATTTAAAGATAATTTTTGAAAATGACTACGTCAACATAAATGCTCTTAATAATGAATATCTGAAACATCAAAAACATCGGACAAGGGAATGGAGGGTCCGGAGTAAATGGGTTAATATTCAATTACTAATTGATTACAAAGTCAACGATAACATTGTTTGACCCATATGGAATAACACAATAACTTTTTATTTATATCAAGATTACCAATTAATCAAAGTTTTTAAGGTGTTCTCCGGAAAAAATAATTTCGATAACGAAAAATCGAAATAAAATTTAGAACAATTCAGATCGATTTTACAGCCCAGTCGACTATCAACTATCGATGGCACTATCGATACTATCGATATTATATGTTTTTGTCTGAATATCGACTGATATTTTTCCTATCGATTCTATTGGCAAAGTTACATTTTTGGCAAAATAAGTAAACGATCCGACACTGAATATATCCTATAGAGGGCGCATTTTTCATCCGATTGGATGACAATTTTGTACAATGATAACTTTCACGACTTCCAATGGAGTTTATTAAATTTGGTTTTATCCGGTTTGTGCTATATAAGCCGATATTCTCATTTTTCCTTCTCATTTTCGTTTGAAATATTGGTGAAGGGAAACTAACGATAGTATCGATACTATCGATATATATTTTTAGAAATATCAAATGTTGTGGTTATCGATAGTTTACAAGTCTAACCATTAAGTAGCCTACTAAGACTAAAATTTGGATAACCTGAATAAATCCTAAAATACCAGAACACCCATTAGCAAAATTATATTTAATGTCAAAACAAGCACCAATTCGCAAATGGCGAATTATCGCTTGTTATCGAAAGATTTCTGGGTGAGTGGTGGTTTTTAAACCTCATAACGCTCTGGATAGAACGGTTTACCCCAATACATTGCCGACTAGATGTTCAATGTTCTATACCGCTTTCGATAACAGCCAATAACTCACATTTTTCTAAATAAAGAGCATTCCTTTTATTCATCTATTTATAGGTAAAGTTTAGACTGATGACCGCTGTAAACTTTCTAATGGCTTGCCCAAAGCCATTAGAAAGGAGGGTTAACAAATCAAAGTCAATGTCAAAACTGTATTTCACTGTCTCAAGATAAAGCAAATGTCCAATTATCGGTTATTATCGTATGCTATCGAAAAAAAACTAAGTCTACTAGATTGTTCATTACAACATAAGCTTAATATAGAGTTGCCGAAATTGATGATTAAGATTTCTAGAATTCATAAACTTTGAGTTATCGAAATCAATAAATTTGATATGGAAGACTCGAGTTATCGAGCTGACAAATCAGGAAACCGATGACAACGATTTATCGAAATAACTAATCAGACCATGTATGATCAGATTTTTACTTAAAGTTACCAATAATTTTGATTTCTCGAAATCATAAACTTCGAGTTATCGAAATAAATAAATTGAAGACTTTGAGTTATCGAGCTAAGAAATCAGGAAACCGATAACACTGATTCATCGTGCGAACTAATCAGACCATGTATGATCAGGTATGTACTTTTCGACCAACAATTCTAGTTATCGAAATCAAAAAATTCTAGTTACCGTAATCAATAACTAAGAGTTATCGTAATCGATAAATTCGAGCTAACGATATTGAAAACTTATAGTTATCGAATCGACGATTTAGATTTCTGGAGATCATAAACTTCGAGTTATCGAAACTAATAACTTTGAAATCGAAGACCTCGAGTTATCATTTTAACAAGTCAAGAAACCGATAACACCGATTTATCGGGATAACTTACCATGCATGATCAAATTTGTACTTTTAAACCAACTATTCTAGTTATCGAAATCAAAAAATGGTAGTTGCCGTAAACTATAACTTAACATAGTCGATAACTTAGAGTTAACGATATTTATAACTAAGAGTTATCGAAATAAATCATTTAGATTTCTCGAAATCATAAACTTTGAGTTATCGAAATTAAGAATTTCGAATTTATAACCCGATTTCGATGAAATTTTAAACTTTGACTTGTTGAAATAACACTGGATAGTAAATATATCCATAATGGTATGTTTGATCTAAGTTTGGCACGACCAAACTTAATGTGTTTTTATTTGTTTGCTATCTAGATATATGTTATCGATATGTGTTCTCGCGTTTTTTTTTCTAAATAATTTAGAGTATTTATAATCGGCTATGTAAGTAAAAACTTATCGGCATGTAAATAAAACCCCAATAATACAGAATTGTGAAAGGAGGTTTTATAATCGCATCAAATTGGGTATCAAATTCGTTTTCTTTAGAATATTTACATTAGTCTGAAATCATAAAAAGATTTTAAAAACGGAAGAAAAGTAATCGATTACCTAGGGCGAAAAATGTGAGTCAAGCTTACACTTCCCAATAATCGAATGTGCTGTTGCTCTTTTTTTTAATCAGACAAAACAAAAAACACTCCGCAGTTTCGATAACTTTGATCTATGGGAAAATTCAATTCGATTATTGGTCAAAAAATAAGAACGATAACAATTTACATTATTAAAATTTATAAACAATTCAAGTGAGTCAAAGTAATTTTGATTGTTGTTATCGAAGTCCAGCGTAGACATATATTATTAAAAATATCATTTTAGAAATTTGTGGTATGACTTGCATACCGATAACATTACATTCTTGGTAACAAAAATATCGATAACTTAAAGAGGCCAAAGATTTTATTTTATTTTTAGCCCCAAAGGCCAATTTTTAAAGTTCAGTTTTTTCCTAAAATCAAAATGTTAACAAAAACTTCATTTCAATGACCAACTTTATGCCTTGTCGTCCCAGCCATATGGCAATACACGTGAACCGATGACACATCGAGCCCATAAGTATCAAACCAGTAGTAAGGTTGCCATATTCATTGTCGATTACATGCGCTCCATAAGCATGAAACAGACACATTTTATTTAAATTTTCCAACGATTATCACGTGTAGCAAACGCAAAGTACATGATCGAACAATAACAAGCGGCACGCTGAGTAATATTGTACAAAACAACAAAAAAAGCAGACAAGATATGAAACCAGAATATTGCATTCAATGCGTTTTGTTTGTTGACGATTTTTTAAAATTTGATTGTTGTTGCTATACTGAGATGTGACTAATTTTTATAATGGTGAGGAATAAAGAAAAACAAAAACAAAAAACAAGGAGATTAGAGTTGCAGGCACAGTGGTAGAGACGTAGTGTAGGAAGGACGGACACAATGATGATTGGATCAAAACTCACAAAGCCATGGTTATTTTTTTGGATCTCACCCTCATGCTAAACCTTACTCACAAAATAGAGATATGTATATTTGTTATAATGCCCATATAAAAATATTATTTTTTTTTTAATTTATTTATAAATATGGAAAAACAACAACAACAGTCATTCATAGTATTTTTTTTTTTTTGGCACCAACAGAGAAGTGCAAAACAACATCGTATTGCGTAAAAAAAGCGAAAAAGGCCATAAAATTCATTCTTAGCAAATAATATTCATGGTAGCTAGCCATTTTCCATGTGTTTGAGTAAAGACACGGAAAGAAATGTTGAATATGCGTAAAACAAAATTTAAATCGTTGTCGGGATATAGATTAAGAAGGAAAATGTTCTACCATTTGATATAGCATACACTATAAAGATTTCCAACTCTTTCTTAAGTAATGCCAGATTGTTATCGACATCATGCGAAAAATGTGTGATTTAAATACGGCTTTTAATGACGACATAAAATCAATGCGGCCAAAAATGTAATATAATGTAATCCAGAACAAGTTCGATAACACAATGGTATAGAATTTTGTTCGAATAGAAAAAAAATATTTATGACAAAAGGCCTGAATTGACCAACTATTTTTCGATAAAACAAAAACTAAAAAATAATAGAACTTTATCGATTATTGTTCATGGAATCGATTACATTTATCATCTCTATTTTATCTTATCATCAATTTTTCTAAAATGGTTTTAATCAGGTATAAAATACTCTTCGATAACAAATGTTTATCGAAATCAACAGCCGTTTGTGACGACATAATCAGAGTAGTTATTTGTTATCGTTATGTATAAGTTACTTCTATCTCTACTGTATTATATTGTTATCGATATGCAACGTGTTGGAAACGTTCGATAACACAATTTTATCGAAAAATAATTGGTCAATTCAGGTCTTTTGTAATTAATATTCAATAAAATCTGTTAATGAACATTAAATGTGAAAACTTTATCAATTATTGTTCATGGAATCGTTTATGTTCATTATCTGTATTTCATCTTATCACCAATTTTTCTAAAACGATTTTAGTCAGGTAAAACAAACCCTTCGATAATAAATGTTTATCGAAATTAATTGCAATTTGTGATGAAATAATTAGGGTTGTTATTAGTTATCGTTATGTATAATTTATTTCCAACTGTACAATACTGTATTGTTATCGATATACAACGTGTTGAAAACGTTCGATAACACAATTTATCGAAATCAACTGCCGTTTTTGATGACATAATCATAGTAGTTATTTGTTATCGTAGTTATTTGTTATGGTATCGAAAGATTTTTTTCACCTGACTAAAATTGTTTTAGAAAATTTTACAAGATAAAATACAGTTGATAAACACAATCTATTCCATGAAAATTAATAGATTAAGTTTTCATATTAAACGTTCATTAAGAGATTTTATTAACTACTAATGACAAAAAGCTTGAATTAACCAACTATTTTTCGATAAAATTATGTTATCGAACGTTTTTAGCCTGTAATATATCGATAACAATATAATATAGTAGAGATAGAAATAACATATGCATAACGATAACAAATAACTTATTATGTCGTCACAAACGGCAGCTAATTTCGATAAACATTTGATATCGAAAGATTTTTCACCTGACTAAAATTGTTTAAGACAAATTTATGATAAGATAAAACACAGTTGATAAACACAATCTATTCCATGAAAAATAATCGATAACGTTTTCACATGCAACATTCATTAACCGATTTTATTGAATATTAATGACAAAAGGTATTATATTATTATGTCATCGATATTATAATGTTTGTGATATTGTATGTTTATTATAATACCTATATATCAATGTTATCGAAATAACAATGGTACCGATATTATCATGTCATTGATAGTTTTGTTTTATATTCTGTACTATCGATAAAATTATAATATCGATAACGATATAATACCGATAACATTATAATATCGATTATAATATCGATAACATAATAAATATGAATACCATTTTCATATCGATAAGGTTTTCATATTGATAACATCTCGATAATATAATATTGACAATATTATTTGTGATCTATTTTATTCCTATCCAATGCAAGTTAGCTGTTCTGGATATAATATCAGTGTAAAGTTGTACTGGTAAGTTATCGATAACATGCAATGACAGATAATAAGAAACGATTAATCATGATTTGCAATATATATTCATGACAATATCAATAATAATACAATATTTATAATAATATAATATCGATAACACTATTTTGAAGAAATTTTTCAAAAGTTTTAACAAAAAAATCCAGCACTTCCTTTTCGATAACAATTATCAAAACTTTTTTTTTAATTTTTTTTTTAAGTATATAAAAACACACTCATATAAGTATCAGAGATATAGCTACTCTTGGGAAACGATTTTTTCAGTGTAATTCTTTTTGTTAACTCTGTCACTGAAATGGAAAAAAATAATAAATTGCCAGCCTAAACTAACGCGCCAAACATTCATCCCACATGCACTCATCACAGCGGCCGGTTTGAGTGACACTCCCTGCCATTCCCTTCCAGAGAATAACAGCGCCAATAGGAGCCTGCCAGCCAGTGGCGTTGGAGCTGATGAGCCCTAGCCCTTGACTAGGTTAGTCAGAAAGGCTGTGCACGATTTCTGAACATGTGAACATGAGGTGAATTTTTTTATATTTTGCAAAAAAATCTTTCTATGTTTTTTTTTCTTTACTTTGGTCTCTAGGGACAGGATTGACAGAATTTAAATTTAAATACACACTTTGCGAATTTTATTTACATTTCTTTTTAGATTTTCATTTTATGCTGCTAAGCATGAATGCAAAATCATGTTTTGCAGTGACAAATGCAGCAAGGCAACTATGGAAACATATTCCTTATGGGAGGAAAACTCACTGGAGCCATATTCGCTGTGGCTGTCTTGAATCTTTTCTTGAAAAAAATATACAAAAAAAAAACATATTCACTTACATTCATATTTATGTATAGACTGCAGCGATACAGATGTTTTTACATACCCTATGCAATATGACAATTGCCGGCTCCACATGGCAACTGCATGTCATTTGCCAGCGGCGTATGATTCATAGTCAAGCGTTGGCAGCATGTACCCACGTTTTGATTGGGGACTTCTGTAGCTCCCTGCCCATTCACCATTGGTTTACATCAAAAAGTGGGCAATTAATAGTGAAACATCTCTTTTGGAGAACATATATAAATAGTTTGGAATGTCAAAACAAAGACAACAACTATCATGGAGGGAATTTTCAGCGAACAACTTCCGTTCTTGGGTTTGTATAGGAAATTCACATTTTATTAAAAAACAAGTAAAAAGGCGTAAAGTTCGGCCGGGCCGGACTTTGGATACCAACCACCTTGGGTAGATATGTAAACCACCTTTCCTCATAATCCGGTAAAAAATGCGTAATTTATGCCACCAAATTCAGCCAAATCGGATTACAAATGCGCCTTTTAAGAGCCCAAAACCTTAAATGGAAAGATCGGTCCATATGGCTGCTATATCCAAATCTGGACCGATCTAGGCCAAATTAAAGAAGGATGTCGAAGAGCCTAACACCACTCACAGTCCCGAATTTCAGCAAAATCAGATAAAAAATTTGGCTTTTATGGGTCTTAGACCCTAAATCGGCGGATCGATCTATATGGCAGCTATATCCAAATCTGAACTGATCTCAGCCAAATTGAAGAAGAATGTCGAGTGGCCCAACACAACTCATTGTCCCAAATTTTAGCAAAATCGGATAAAAAATGTGGCTTTTATGGGCCTAAAACCCTAAATCGGCGAATCGGTCTATATAAGGGCTATGTCAAGATATAACCCATCTTCCAACTTAACCTGCTTATGGATGAAAAAAAGAATCTGTGCAAAATTTCAGCTCAATATCTCTTTTTTTAAAGACTGTAGCGTGATTTCAACAGACAGACGGACGGGCATAGTTAGATCGTCTTAGATTTTCACCACGATCAAGAACATATATACTTTATAGCGTCGGGAATGGGTATTTCGACGACACACCATCGATCCACATTATTATGCTGTTGCACCATATCGGAGTAAGGGAAAATCAAAGAACAGACAATTTGGCAGTGAAGGCCGAAGGCTTTTGGATCGGCGCAGTCTGAGTGGGCGACGAACGCATGTAACAGAGTGGAACAGCGAAACGGTGAAAAGATAAGGCTATAGCTTTCTGTATCATAACGGGGCACCCAGCACATCGAGCTCACTTTTGCATTGCCTGTTGTTCACGGGTCTTGACGTCTTGAGCCTCTAGAGGGCGTAATTCATATTTAATTTGGCTAAAATATTGCATGAAGTGTTTTGCTATGATTTCCAACCACTGCTTTAAGTATGGTTGAAATCGGACATAGTTCTCATATAAACCCATCTGGGGTCTTGACTTCTTAAGCCACTAAAGGGCGCAATTCTTATTCTATTTGTTCTTATTCAACTGTTCTAAGTATGGTTGAAATCGTTCTAAAATCTGTTAAAGCTGTCATATTATCCGATTTGGGATCTTGACTTCTTGAGCCTCCAGAGGGCGCAACTGTTTTAAGTATGGTTGAAATCGGTTCATAACCTGATATAGCTGTCATTTAAACCGATCTGGAGTCTTGACTTCTTGAGCTTCTAGAGGGCGCCAATCTTATCCGATTTGGCTGAAATTTTGCATGAGGTGTTTTTTTATGATTTCCAACAACTGCTCTACGTATGGTTGAAATCGGCTCATAACTTGATGAAGATGTCATATAAACCCACCTGGGGTCTTGACGTCTTGAGCCTCTAGAGGGCGCAATTCTTATTCCAATTGGCTGAAATTTTGCATGAGGTGTTTTGCTGTGATTTTTAACAACTGTTTTAAGTATGGTTGAAATCGGTTCATAACCTGATATAGCTGTCATATAAGCCGATATGGGAACTTGACTTCTTGAGCCTGTAGAGGGCTTAATTCTTATCCAATTTGACTGAAATTTTGCATGAGGTGTGTCGTTATGATTTCCAATAACTTTTTTTGGTATGATTGAAATCGGTTTATAATCTGATATAGCTGCCATATATACCGATCTTGGATCTTGACTTTTTGAGCCTCTAGAGAGCGCCATTCTTATCCGATTTGGCTGAAATTTTGCATGAGGTGTTTTGCTATGGTTTTTTAAAAACTATTCAAAGTATGGTTGAAATCGGTCTATGACCTGATAGAGCTGTCATATAAACCAATGTGGGATCTTGACTTCTTGAGCCTGTAGAGGGCTTAATTCTTATCCAATTTGACTGAAATTTTGCATGAGGTGTGTCGTTATGATTTCCAAAAACTTTTTTTGGTATGATTGAAATCGGTTTATAATCTGATATAGCTTCCATATATACCGATCTTGGATCTTGACTTTTTGAGCCACTAGAGGACGCCATTCTTATCCGATTTGGCTGACATTTTGCATGAGGTGTTTTGCTATGGTTTTTAAGAACTGTTCAAAGTATGGTTGAAATCGGTCTATAACCTGATATAGCTGTCATATAAACCAATGTGGGATCTTGACTTCTTGAGCCTCTAGAGGGACCAATTCTCATCCGATTTGGCTAAACTTTTGCATGAGATGTTTTGTTGTTACTTCCAACAAATGTGCCAAATACGGTTCAAATCGGTCAACAAGCTGATATAGTTGTCATATAAACCGATCTCGGATCTTGACTTTTTGCGCCTCTAGAGGGCGCCATTTTTATCCGATTTGACTGAAATTGTGCATGAGGTGTTTCGTTATGATTTCCAATAACTCTTCCAAGTATGGTTCAAATAGGCCCTTAAATTGACATAGCTGTCACATAAACCGTTCTGGGGTCTTGACTTCTTGAGCCTCTAGATGGCGCAATTCTTATTAGATTTGACTGACATTTTGCATGAGGTGTTTAGCTGTGATTTTTAACAACTGTTCAAAGTATGGTTGAAATCGGTCCATAACCTGATATAGCTATCATATAAGCCGATATGGGATCTTGACTTCTTGAGCCTCTAGGAGGCGTAATTCTTATCCAATTTGACTGAAATTTTGCATGAGGTGTGTCGTTATGATTTTCAATAACTTTTCTTAGTATGATTGAAATCGGTTTATAATCTGATATAGCTGCCATATAAACCGATCTTGGATCTTGACTTTTTGAGCCTCTAGAGGGCGCCATTTTTATCCGATTTGGCTGAAATTGTGCACGAGGTGTTTTGCTATGGTTTTTAAGAACTGTTCAAAGTATGGTTGAAATCGGTCTATAACCTGATATAGCTGTCATATAAACCGATGTGGGATCTTGACTTCTTGAGCCTCTAGAGGGACCAATTCTCATCCGATTTGGCTAAACTTTTGCACGAGATGTTTTGTTGTTACTTCCAACAAATGTGCCAAATACGGTTCAAATCGGTCAACAACCTGATATAGTTGTCATATAAACCGATCTCGTATCTTGACTTTTTGAGCCTCTAGAGGGCGCCATTTTTATCCGATTTGGTTGAAATTGTGCATGAAGTGTTTCGTTGTGATTTCCAATAACTCTTCCAAGTATGGTTCAAATAGGCCCCTAAATTGACATAGCTGTCACATAAACCGATCTGGGGTCTTGACTTCTTGAGCCTCTAGATGGCGCAATTCTTATCCGATTTGGCTGAAATTTTGCATGAGGTGTTTTGCTATGATTTTTAACAACTGTTCTAAGTATGGATGAAATCGGGCTATAACCTGATATAGCTGCCATATAAACCGATCTGGGATCTTGACTTCTTTAGTCTCTAGAGGGCGCAATTGTTATCCGATTTGGCTGAAAGTTTGTACAGCGGCTTCTCCCATGGTCTACAATATTCAATTCAATTATGGTCCTAATCGGGTTATGGTCCTATCGGATTGTGGTCCTTGTTATACCTCCAAATAGCATAGCAATTATTTTCTTTAAACCTTTGTTGGCCTAAAAAGAGATACAGGGGGAAAGGAACTCGACAAATGCGATCCATGGTGGCCCGGCTGAACTTAGCACGCTTGTGCTCGTTATTTTTTTATTTTTTTATTTATTTATTTTTTTCATTTTTAAATTCTTTCCTCCATTTTCTTTTTTTAGCCCTTTTATGTTAATTTTCAAAATATCCCCCAAAATACGCTGCTGCTTGAAAATGTTGTCATAACTTTAAGCTCACCATTTGTATGCAGCAAGCAACAAAATATTTTAGGTTCTCCATATAATGTCGGCTTAGACCCATGTGATCCTCATTAAAATTTCAGATTATTTTACCCTTTCACCTTAGGTTTTTGTTTTTTTGGCGAGTGCGTCGGCAATTCATGTTCGTCACCCATTGTCAACCTATGAAAATATTCAGTTTCTTGATGGCATCTACGTATAAAATTTAAAAAAAAAAACAAATCATGGCGTATTCTACGAAATTGTTTTTGATGTTTTTATTTTATTTTTTTTTTAGAAATATATCTGTGCTTTATTTTATTCCATTTCAATTGAATTTGCTGGCTCATTGCTTCAGTATAGCCCGCATTTAATTATGGGGGTATTATGGCGTTCATTTGCTTTGAAGAGACACTGAGAGAAAAATGATTCAGGGATGTAATGGGCAATGGATTAGAAAATTTTTGTTTTAAGCAAGACCTTGTTACCTTTATGAGTTGGCAAAGATACATGGTGTATCAGAAAACGCGATCCATTATGCCAGTCAAAGTGTTTTGACAACAGCACACATTTGCCTAACTTTTATAAGGTCTATGCTACGTTTTTTTTTTTTTGAATAGAAAGCATTGAATATGATCTCGAGCTGGAAAATGCTTGAAAAATCACGGTTTGTGATTTTTTTTTTTTAATTTTCTTATTCTTATTTTTCTCAGTGTCTTAATTATGCGTTTCGCACACACATATCAGTCAATACCCCATTCCGTTGAGCTGGTATTCTATTTTTTCCCCCAGACAGACGCAGCACCGACCACGACACTGATATGGGGTTATCTGGCTAGACGCATAGCATTCATTGCAAAAGCCCATGGAACCAATTAATAACTCATAACAGGGCCATCAAATTAAAAAAAAACGACAAAAATTAAGTCTATTCCTCCAATAACAACAATAGCAGGAGAAATACTTTCAAAAAAAATCCACTACACTTACCATTTTCTTCCAGCGGTGTATCCAATGAAGAATCCATTTTCTCTATTTTATTGATGCTGCTTAAAGTCTCCTCGACATTAGGGTCTTGCGATTCCTTAATGGTAGCCATACTACCATTCACGGCTCATGACTTCTCCAAAAGGGCCTCGGCGGTATATTTCAAATAATGAAGTCTAAAGGGGGGTTGCCTGATATCCGTGTCACCTATAAAACATTGTAAATTGTAAATGTGGTTACTATGGGCCATAAATACGTCGGATACTTAATGACACAGGGGTCTATAAATTAATGTAATTGTAGAGTCTTAGTTTTACAAGTATTCGACTAATAACTCTAATATCCATCTAAAAGTAGTCGTAATTAACGTTAACAGCAGCAGCTAGAGCAAGAACAACAACTTGGTATTGCTGTTGTCGCCATATCTGTCAATTTTTTTATGGTCTTATAAATGGGTTATAATAATACCGAAGGTTATAAACTAATCAAACGATTTTTCTATAGTATATTGAAAAAAAAAATGTCAGCTTGTTATTGTTGTTGGTCCACCCTGTTGGCCAGAGGGAAGATAAGCGAGTGGCAAAATTCCAGCTAGTAGACACCCTATTGTTAAATGCGTAGAAATATTTGGTAGAAATTTTTAAAGGAACGCCACCATTTATCAGTTCTATTTTCCAAAAAAGAAAAAAAAATGCAATAAGCAGTAAAAACCAGTAAAAAACAAGAAGTAAAATAGGGAGATCGGTTTATAGGGGAGCTATATCAGGCTGAAGAGCGATATAGCTTCCCTATAACCTTCAATATACGTGTCAAATATATACAGCTCAGACCATATTTGACACTTATATTGACGGTCACGGTAGAAGCCGTTGTACAAAATTTCAGCCAAATCGGATAATAATTACGCCCTCTTGAGGCCCAAGAAGTCAAGATCCCAGATCGGTTTATATGGCAGCTATATCATGTTATGGACCGATTTGAACCATATTTGACACAGTTATTGGATGTCATAACAAAACACGTGATGCAAAATTTCAGCCAATTCGGATAATAATTGCGCCCTCTAGAGGCTCAAGAAATCAAGACCCCAGATCGGTTTATATGACAGCTATGCCAGGTTATGGACCGATTTGAACCATAATTGCCACAGTTGTTGGAAACCATAACAAAACACGTGATGCAAATTTTCAGCCAAATCGGGTAGGAATTACGCCCTCTAGAGGCTCAAGAAGTCAAGACCCCAGATCGGTTCATATGGCAGCTATATCAGGTTATGGACCTGATGACACAGTTATTGGATGTCATAACAAAACACGTGATGCAAAATTTCAGCCAAATCGGATAATATTTGCGTCCTCTAGTAGCTCAAGAAGTCAAGATCCAAAATAGGTTTAGCTATATCAAAACATGGACCGATATGGTCCATTTACAATCCCAACCGACCTACACTTATAAGAAGTATTTTCGCATAATATCAAGCGGATAGCTGTACTTCTTCGACAGTTCAGCCAAATCGGATAGGAATTGCGCCCTCTAGAGGCTCAAGAAGTCAAGACCCCAGATCGGTTTATATGGCAGCTATGTCAGGTTATGGAACGATTTAAACCATATTTGACACAGTTGTTGGAAACCATAACAAAACACCTAATGCAAAATTTCAGCCAAATCGGATAAGAATTGCGTCCCCTAGAGGCTCAAGAAGTCAAGACCCCAGATCGGTTTATATGACAGCTATGTCAGGTTATGGAACGATTTCAACCATAATTGGCACAGTTGTTGGAAACCATAAAAAAACACCTAATGCAAAATTTCAGCCAAATCGGATAAGAATTGCGTCCCCTAGTGGCTCAAGAAGTCAAGATCCAAGATAGGTATAGCTATATCAAAACATGGACCGATATGGCCCATTTACAATCCAAACCGACCAACAATTATAGAAAGTATTTTCGCAATATTTCAAGCGGATTGCTGTACTCCTTCGAAAGTTAGCGTGTTTTCGACAGACAGACGGACGGACAGACGGACGGACGGACATACGGACGGACAGGCGGACGGACATATCTAGATCGACTTAAAATATCATGACGATCAAGAATATATATACTTTATGGGATCTTAGACGAATATTTCGAGGAGTTACAAACAGAATGACGAAATTAGTATACCCCCATCCTATGGTGGAGGGTATAAAAAGGCAAAAGTCGGGCGGTGCCAACTTTATAATACGCTACATCTACCATATAAGTACAAAGTGGGAGCTATATGTAAATCTGAACCAATTTTAATGGACCTCGGCGCATGTTTTCAGATGGGTTATAAAACAATCCATATCAAATTTCGAGCAAATATGTTCAAATTGTTATAAATACGGTTGGCAAATGACACCATTATATATCTAAATATGAACCGATTTCTATGAAATTCACCAGTAATATCGAGAGTCATGAGAAAATCCTTCTGCCAAATTTCGACAGAGTTTGTTAAGAAATGTCCACTTTATTGCAATATTTCTCAAAATCCGGGAGCTATATCTAAATCTGAACCGATTTCGAGCAAACTTCTTCGATATTGTGGTAGTCGTTGAGGAAAGCGTTGCACAAAGTTTTGGGAAGATTGGGCCCTGCTGGGACTCAAGAAGTATAATCTGGAGATCTGTTCATCTGGAAGCTATATCAGGTTTTATACCGATTATAGCCATATACGGCACGTACATTAGAGGTTATAGAAAAAGTCACAGAGAAAAATTTCAACCAAATCGGATAAGAATTACGCCCTTTAAAAGCTTAAGAAGTATAATCAGGAGATCGGTTCATATGGGAGCTTCATGAGGTTTAAGCCCGATTCGGACCATATCTGCCACGTATGCTGAAGGTCAGAGGTGAACAAGAACTGCATGTCAGACCAGAACTGCATGTTTTAGTCGCTCAAGAAGTAAAATCGGTAGATCGGTTTATATGGGAGCTAAATCAGGTTTTAAACCGATTCACGTCATATATGACACGTACATTAAAGTTATAGAAAAAGTCACTCAGACAAGAGCACCCTTTAGGGGCTTAAGAAGTTAAATCGGTACATCGATTTATATGGAAGGTTTTAGACCGATTCGGACCATGCTTAACACGTGTTTTAGAGGTCACAGAAAAAGTAACTGTGCAAAATTTCAGCCAAATTGGACAAGAATTACGCTTATCGAGAGGCTTAAGAAATGTAATCGGGAGATCGCCTTATAAAGGGTGATTTTTTAACTATTGTCTTTTTGGAAACACTGGTTTAAACAGCTCACGCACGTTTCGTGTTTTATGTCACTGTCAAGCATCTTCAGTTTGGTCTATAATTTAACCATGAGTCGTCTTACAAACGACCAATGCTTGCAAGTTATTGAATTTTATTATCGAAATGCCTGCTCTGTTAAGAAAGTTCATCGCGCACCCATTTGTTCCTTCTGTGTTCAGCGACGAAGCTCATTTTTGACTCAATGGGTATGTAAAAAAGCAGATTTTTCGATTTTGGAGTGAAGATCAGCCAGAAGCATTGCAAGAGTTACCAATGCATTCAGAAAAAGTCACATTTTGGTGCAGTTTATGGGCTGGTGGCATCATTGGACCGTACTTCTTCAAAGATGATGCTAATCGTAACGTAACTGTGAATTGTGAACGGTACCGTGAGATGACATCCAACTTTTTTTTGCCCAAAATGCAAGAGCTTGACTTGCATGGCATGTGGTTTCAACAAGACGGTGCCACATGGCACATAATATCAAAATCTATGCTCTGTTGGGAAAATTCATCGCTCGCTTCATCCATTCAGCGACGAAGCTCATTTTTGGCTCAGTGGGTACGTTAATAAGCAGAATTGTCGATTTTGGATTGAAGATCAGCCAGAATCATTGCAAGAGCTACCACTGCATCCAGAAAAAGTCACATTTTGGTGCGGTTTATGGGCTGGTGGCATCATTGGACCGTACTTCTTCAAGTACGGTCATCGCTCGCTGCTTCCATTCAGCGAAGAAGCCCATTTTTGGCTCAATGGGTACGTAAATAAGCAGATTTGTCGATTTTGGAGTGAAGATCCGCCAGCAGCATTGCAAGAGCTACAAACGCATCCAGAAAAGTCACAGTTTAGTGCGGTTTATGGGCTGGTGGCATCATTAAACCGTACTTTTTCAAGTACGGTCATCGCTCGCTTCTTCCATTGAGCGACGAAGCCCATTTTTGGCTCAATGGGTACGTAAATAAGCAGAATTGTCAATTTTGGAGTGAAGATCAGCCAGAAGCATTGCAAGAGCTAACAATGCATCCAGAAAAGTCACAGTTTGGTGCGGTTTATGGGCTGGTGGCATCATTGGACCGTACTTCTTCAAAGATGATGCGCATCGTAACGTAACTGTAAATGGTGAGCGCTACTGTGAGATGATATCCAATTTTTTTTTGCCCCAAATGCAAGAGCTTTACTTGCATGACATGTGGTTTCAACAAGACGGTTCCACATGCCTCAAAATATCAAAATCCATGCTCTGTTGAGAAAGTTTATCGCTCGTTTCTTCCATTGAGCGACGAAGCCCATTTTTGGCTCAATGGGTACGTAAATAAGCAGATTTTTTGATTTTGGAGTGAAGATCAGCCAGAATCATTGCAAGAGCTATCAATGCATCCAAGAAAAGTCACAGTTTGGTGCGGTTTATGGGCTGGTGGCATCATTGGACCGTACTTCTTCAAAGATGATGCTATTCGTTATTGTGAATAGTGAGCGGTACCGTGGGATTAAATCCAACGTTTTTTTTCTGAAAGGCGAGTTTGGCGATTATTTTATTTTACGTTCGGGAACGGTCAATTGGCCGCCTATATAGTTGGGATTTGGCGCCTTTACACTATTTTTGTGGAGCTATGTGTAAGCTCATGTCTATTAAGACAAGCCCGCTTCAATTGAGGCATTGGAAGAAAACATTGAAGCATTTATTCGTGAGATGCCGGCCGAAATGTTGGAAAGAGTATGCCAAAATTGGACTAAGCGGATGGACCATTTGAGGCGCACTCACTGTCAATATTTGCATGAAATAATCTTTAAACCTTAAATTGTATGGACCGTACTATCGATTCAAATCAAGATTTCATGCATTTTTCTGATTTTTCTGAATTTTTTGTGTTTTTTTGGAAAACTTGCCTATATAGCCCTGAAAAAATCACCCTTTAAATTTGTTTTTCAGTTTTTAGAAAGAATTCATTTTAAGCCTATTGATTTCAGATATCGAGCGCTTATATCTGCTTTATTCCCGGATATTTCCCTTAACTTTAAATCATTCGGCATTGGTTTAGCGAGGTTGCGTTTTATTTCCAACGCTTTTTTTACTTAATGGCCCACGTTTATGATAGTTATCGGTAAATAACAATGATTAGCCCATTACTAATTTCTACAGTTAGATAGGATAAACAAGTACACATGTCTGAGTATGTTTGTATGTACGTGAGTGTATGTATTTTTTTTTTTTTTTTTTGATAGATTATACAACGTTTTATATTTTTTTTTTTGGTAGGTATTTATATATATTTTTGTCGAAAGCCCCCCATATAAAGCGCCATAAAAGTTTCACATCCACTTGATAATGCCTATTTCAAGTGTCAACAATATTTCTTTTATCAAAAGAAGAAACAAAAAATTCTATTGCGCTTTTTTTTTTTGTTAATTTTTTCAAACAAAATTGTTTTAAAGAGATGGCTTGTTGGCTTTAGAGCTTCTAGCATTAAAACGATATTGTAAATTTTGACAAATACTAAAAGGGTCTCGCCCCTATAATAACAAGTTATTATTTGTACAAGTCTTCACATTTAATCTATTGTCAAAAATTTCATCGAATTTGATATGGGAATTCGTCAATTGGTTTTGGTAGCGCAATATCAAGAACAGAGAAAGATTAGCGATATGGTTAAACCACCAAAAAGAAAGGAAAAAGTATGCCTGATATCTACTCAAAAACCTAGACTGATAGGTTATCTACACTTAAAGTTAAAAAGAGTAGATTGATTAAGCATATCCGTCCGTCCCTCGGGGGTGACTAGGGGATGTTGGACACCCAGCAACGGTTCTGATTGATTTTAACTTGGCAAAATTCAGGCTTGTCTTGGTCTTTCTTCATCTCAAATGTGGACACAATCTTCACTGCGGTCTTACCTGGTAATCTCTTCAGTTTTTCCGGGTAATGGACTACTAACTCGACGCCCCAACCCATCTTTTTATACCCACCACCATAGGATGGGGGTATACCAATCTAGTAATTCCGTTTGTAACACCTCGAAATATTGATCTAGGACCCCAAAAAGTATATATTTGGTTGCCCAAAAAGTAATTGCGGATTTTTTAAAAGAAAGTAAATGCATTTTTTTTTAAACTTAGAATGAACTTTAATCAAATATACTTTTTTTACACTTTTTTTCTAAAGCAAGCTAAAAGTAACAGCTGATAACTGACAGAAGAAAGAATGCAATTACAGAGTCACAAGCTGTGAAAAAATTTGTCAACGCCGACTATATGAAAAATCCGCAATTACTTTATGGGCAACCCTATATATTCTTAATCGTCTCCACTAGCTATGTCTGTCCGTCCGTCCGACGCTGAAATTTTGCACAGATACTTCATATTGATGTAAGTCGTTGAGGATTGCAAATGGGCCATATCGGTTAAGATTTGGATATAGCTTCCATATAAATCGATCTCCCGATTTGACTGCTTGAGCGCCTGGAAACCGCAATTTTTGTGCGATTTGGCTGAAATTTGCACATAGTGTTCTGACTTCCAAACCGAGAGCGCGACTTGACTTCCTGAGCCTCTGGAAGCCTCAATTTCCATCCGATTTACTGTTCTGTTATGACTTCCAACAACTGAGCCAAGTACAGTCCGAATCGGTCTATAACCTAATATAGCTCCCATATAAACCGATCTCCCGATGTGACTTCCTAAGCCCTTGGAAGCCACAATTTTCATCCGATTTTCTTGAAATTTTGCAAATAGTGTTCTGTTTTGGCTATCAAAAACTGGGCCAAAATCGGTCAAGAACCTGATATAGCTCCCATATGAACCGATCTCCCGATTTGACTTCTTGAGCCACAGGAAGCTGCAATTTTATTCAGATTTGGCTGAAATTTTGCATGTGATGTTCCGTCAAGACTTCCAATAACTATGGCAAGTACGGTCTATAACCTGGTGGTGGGTTCCCAAGATTCGGTCCACCCACCACCGAAGGATGGGGGCATATTCTTTTTATCATACCGTTTGCAACACATCGAAATATCCATTTTCGACCCTATAAAGTATATATTGGTTGCCCAAAAAGTAATTGCGGATTTTTCATATAGTCGGCGTTGACAAACGGCTTGTGACTCTGTAATTGCATTCTTTCTTTTGTCAGTTATCAGCTGTTACTTTTAGCTTGCTTTAGAAAAAAAGTGCGCGAAATTTTGTTTATATTTGTTTGGCGTCAATTTCAATATGGAGCCCACAAAGGAGCATTTTCGTCATATTTTACTTTATTATTTCCGTAAAGGAAAAAACGCGGAGCAGGTTGCTAAAAAGTTACGAGATGTGCATGGTGATAAAGCCTTAAAAGGAAGACAGTGTCAAAATTGAGCCACGTTCAGGTCGGCCAAATGAAGTTGATGATGACCAAATCAAAGCATTAATCGAATTGGATCGTCATGTAACTGAGCGTGAGATAGGAGAGAAGTTAAATATACCAAAATCAACCGTCCATTATCACATAAAAAGTCTTGGACTGGTGAAAAAGCTTGATATTTGGGTACCACATGTATTGAAATAAATTCATTTAACAAACCGAATCAACGCTTGTGATATGCACCTTAAACGCAATGAATTCGATCCGTTTTTAAAACGAATCATAACTGGAAATGAAAAGTGGATTGTTTACAACAACGTTAGTCGAAAACGATCATGGTCCAAGCATGGTGAACCAGCTCAAACCACTTCAAAGGCTGATATCCACCAAAAGAAGGTTATGCTGTCTGTTTGGTGGGATTGGAAGGGTGTGGTATATTTTGAGCTGCTTCAAAGGAACCAAACGATTAATTCGAATGTTTACTATCAACAATTGGACAAATTGAATACAGAATTGGTCAATCGTAAAGGTGTCATATTCCACCAGGACAACGCTAGACCGCACACATCTTTGGTCACTCGCCAAAAACTGAGTGAGCTTGGCTGGGAACTTTTGATGCATCCACCATATAGCCCTGACCTTGCACCATCAGACTACCATTTATTTCGATCTTTGCAGAACTCCTTAAATGGTAAAACTTTCGGCAATGATGAGGCTATAAAATCGCACTTGGTTCAGTTTTTTGCAGATAAAGGCCAGAAGTTCTATGAGCGTGGAATACTAAATTTGCCAGGAAGATGGCAAAAGGTTATCGAACAAAATGGCAATTATATATTTGATTAAAGTTCATTCCAAGTTTTATTAAAAATGCATTTACTTTCTTTTAAAAAATCCGCAATTACTTTTTGGGCAACCCTATATTCTTGATCAGCGTAAAAAACTAAGACGATCTAGCCATGTCCGTCCGTCTGTCTGTTGAAATCACGCCACATAGCTCATAGAGATATTCAGCTGAAACTTTGCACAGATTCTTTCTTTGTTCATTAGCAGATTAAGTTCGAAGATGGGCTATATCGGACTATATCTTGATATAGCCCCCATATAGACTGATCCGCCGATTAAGGGTCTTAAGCGCATAACAGCCACATTTATTATCCGATTTTGCTGAAATTCGGGACAGTGAGTTGTGTTAGGCCCTTCGATATCCTTCTTCAATTAGGCCCAGATCGGTAAAGATTTGGATATAGCTCCCATATAGACCGATCCGCCGATTTAGGGTCTTAGACCCATAAAAGCCACATTTATTATCCGATTTTGCTGAAATTCGGGACAGTGAGTTGTGTTAGACCCATCGACATCCTTCTTCAATTTAGCTATAGATCCCATATAGAACGATCCGCCGATTTAAGGTCATAGGCCCATAAAAGCCACATTTATTATCCGATTTTACTGAAATTTAGGACAGAGGGTTGTGTTAGGCCCTTCGACATCCTACTTCAATTTGGCCCAGATCGGCCCAGATTTGGATATAGCTGCCATATAGACCGATCCGTCGATTTCGGGTATCAGGCCTATTAAAGCCACATTTATGATCCGATTTTGACGAAATTTGGGACAGTGAGTTGTATTAGGCCCTTCGACATCCTTCTTCAAACTCGACTCAGATTTGGATATAGCTGCCATATGGACCGATCTCTCGATTTAAGGTTTTGGGCCCATAAAAGGCGCATTTATTGTCCGATGTGGCCGAAATTTGGGACAGTGAATTGTGTTCGGCACTTCGACACATTTATTATCCGATTTTGCTGAAATTAAGGACAGAGTTGTGTTAGGCCCTTTGACATCCTTCTTCAATTTGGCCCAGATCGGTTCAGATTTGGATATAGCTCCCATATAGACCGATGCGCCGATTTAGGGTCTTAGGCCCATAAAAGCCACATTTATTATCCGATTTTACTGAAATTCGGGACAGTGAGTTGTGTTAGGCCCTTCGATATCCTTCTTCAATTAGGCCCAGATCGGTAAAGATTTGGATATAGCTCCCATATAGACCGATCCGCCGATTTAGGGTCTTAGGACTATAAAAGCCACATTTATTGTCCGATTTTGGTGAAATTCGGGACAGTGAGTTGTGTTAGGCCCTTCGACATACTTCTTCAATTTGGCCCAGATCGGTCCAAATTTAGATATAGCTGCCATATAGACCGATCTTTCGATTTAAGATTTTGGGCTCATAAAAGGCGCATTTATTGTCCGATGTCGCTGAAATTTGGGGCAGTGAGTTAAGTTAAGCCCCTCGACATACTACTGGAATATGGCATAGATCGGTCCAGATTTGAATATAGCTGTCACATGGACCGATCTCATGATGTAAGGTTTTGGGCCCATAAAAGGCGCATTTATTGTCCGATGTCACCGAAATTTGGGACAGTGAGTTGTATTCGGCCCTTCGACATCCTTTTTCAATGTGGCCCAGATCGGTCCAGATTTGTAAACAGCTGTCATATAGACCGATCTCTCGATTTAAGGGTTTAGGCCCATAAAAGCCACAATTATTATCCGATTTTGCTGAAATTTAGGACAGAGGGTTGTGTTAGGCCCTTCGATAGCCTTCTTCAAATTGGCCCAGATCGGTTCAGATTTGGATATAGCTGCCATATAGACCGATCCGCCGATTTCGGGTATTAGGCCTACAAAAGCCACATTTATTATCCCATTTTGCTGAAATTTGGGACAGTGAGTTGTATTAGGCCCTTCGACATCCTTCTTCAATTCGGCTCAGATCGGTCCAGATTTGAATATAGCTGTCATATAGACCGATTTCTCGATTTAAGGTTTTGGGCCCATAAAAGGCGCATTTATTGTCCGATGTCGCCCAAATTTGGGATAGTGAGATAAGTTAGGCCCTTCGACATTTTTCTGCCACTTGGCTCAAATCGGTCCAGATTTGGATATAACTGCCATAAAGACCGATATCCCGATATAATATGTAGGCCCCATAAAAGGCGCATTTATTATCCGATTTCACTGAAGTTTGAAACACTTACTTATGTTAGGCTTTTTGACATCCGTGTCGTTTATGATTCAGATCGGTTTATTTTTATATATAGCTACTAAAAAGACCAATATTTTATAATACACAAATGAATTTGGGAATTTATTAGAATTTGGTCCAAATCGGAACATATTTCGATATAGCTGCTTTGGTGCATAAGGTATGCATTTTTCACCGGGTTTTTAAGAAAGGTGGTTTACATATATACCCGAGGTGGTGGGTGTCCAAAGTTTGGCCCAGCCGAACCTAAAGCTTTTTTACCTGTTTTTTTTTTCTTTTTAAATTTTTTTTTAATTTTTTTTTTAATTTTGTTAACAAATTATGTGCTCGGAGTCGACTTCGGAGTATGAATCGAGTAATCTTCGGAGTCGGAGTTGAGTAAAACTTGCTCGACTCCGCAGACAGAGTCGAGTAAAAATTGCTCGACTCCGCAGTCCTGGTTATTACGGTCGTACGAACATTGAGAAAGTTGGGCTGAGCGGATTAATTGATTTGTATCTCATACAAATATGGTTGTCCCAAAATTTTCATTATAGAGTAGAAAGGTGATGAAATAAAAAACATTTTAAGGGTAATTAAAAAAATAAAAAACAAGAGAAATCGTTTCTACCAAATTTCAAGGGAATCGTTTAAATAATGACTATTTTATTGCAAACCGGACGAACATATATATGGCAGCTATATCTAAATCGCAACCGATTTCGAGCAACCTTCACAGATATGTAGTTGTCAAGGAAAGCGCTGTACACAATTGTGGGAAGATCGGTTAATAAATGCTTCTGCAGTGACCATAGAATTGAAATTGGGGCGATATATATATGTCAGCTATATCTAAATCTGAACCGATTTCTATGAAATTCACCAGTAATGTCGAAAGTCATACCAAAATTCTTCCTGCCGAATTTCGGGAGGATCGGTTAACAAATGACCATTTTATTGCATTCTTACTGCAAATCGGACGAACATATATATGGGAGCTATATCCAAATCTGAACCGATTTTTTCCAATTTCAATAGGTTTCGTCTCTAGGCCGAAAAACATGTCTGTACCAAATTTGGAGACGATAGGATGAAAATTGGGACTTGTAGTTTGTACACAAATTAACATGGACAGACGGACATAGCTAAATCGAATTAGAAAGTGATTCTGAGACGATCGGTATACTTATCAATGGGTCTATCTCTCTTCCTTCTGGGTGTTACAAACAAATGCACTAAGTTATAATACCCTTTACCACAGTAGTGGTTTTTAAATCCGTTCACTTGTTGCAAACTTATAGCGATTCGAAAATTATTTTGTTAAAAAGTTTGAATCCTGACAGTATGGCAACCCTGCTTTACACGGACCTAAAATCATGTTTTAAAGTGACTTTTTTCAGAGAATGCCTGATCACCTCAATGTGCCGTTTGAATTTTGTAGCCTCTAATGGGCGCAATTATTATCCGATGTTATATTTTATCCCATCAAGGGTGTGACCTTGCCTTAGCCTCAAAATCATACGCCGCAAAGTGGAACGCTAAGAATAAAATCCAATACCCATTCGATTTCAAGTCCATGACAGCTGTGTTTATGATTTTTTATTTGTTTATTTTATTTGTTTTCTTATTTATTTAAAAAAAAAATCTGTTAAATATATATAACTGTTTGTTTTTTCACGATGTATATTTTTAGATATTATATGCTGAAATACTCAAGTATGGTATAATAATAAATTTATATCGGTTTATAAATAGATGAGATATTAATTTCTCTTTTTATACCCACCACCACACGATGGTGGGTATACATATCTAGTCAGTCCGTTTGTAACACCTCGAAACATGGATCTGGAATGGATGAATTGTTATGCTATTGGAGCTATTGGGTTGCCCAAAAAGTAATTGCGGATTTTTTAAAAGAAAGTAAATGCATTTTTAATAAAACTTAGAATGAACTTTAATCAAATATACTTTTTTTACACTTTTTTTTCCAAAGCAAGCTAAAAGTAACAGCTGATAACTGACAGAAGAAAGAATGCAATTACAGAGTCACAAGCTATGAAAAAATTTGTCAACGCCGACTATATGAAAAATCCGCAATTACTTTTTGGGCAACCAATATATCAAGTTATAGTACGATTCAGACTATAAATGAATTGAATGTTGAAGGCCATAGTGGAAGCCATTAGGCAATATTTCAGTTCATTTGGATAAGAATTGTGCCTTGTAGGGGCACAAGAAGCATAATCAGGAGATCGGTTTATATGGGCTCTGTATTAGACTATAGATCGATTCAGACCATATTGAACACGTACGTTGAAGGTCATAAGAGAAGCCGTTGCACAAAATTTCATCCAAATCGGATAAGAATTGCGCCCTCTAGTGACTCAAGAAGTCAAAATCCCAGATCGGTTTATATGGCAGCTATATCAGGATATGAACCGATTTGAACCAAACTTAGCACAGTTGTTGAAAATCATAACAAAACATCTTATGCAAAATTTCCGCCAAATCGGACGAGAATCGCGCTTTCTCAAAACAAAACACCTTATGCAAAATTTCCGCCATATCAGATGAGAATAGCGCCCTCTAGTGGCTCAAAAAGTAAAGATCCCAGATAGGTCCATACGGCAGCTATATCAGGATATAAACCGATTTGAACCATACTTAGCACACGTGTTGAAAGTCATAACAAAACACCTTATGCAAAATTTCCGCCATATCAGATGAGAATAGCGCCCTCTAGTGGCTCAAAAATAAAGATCCCAGATCGGTCCATACGGCAGCTATATCAGGTTATAAACCGATTTGAACCATACTTGGCACACGTGTTGAAAGTCATAACAAAACATCTTATGCAAAATTTCCGCCAGATCGGATGAGAATTGCGCCCTCTAGTGGCTCGCGAAGTCAAGATCGTTTTATATGGCAGCTATATCAGCTTATGGACCGATTTCAACCATACTTAGCACATGTGTTGAAAGTCATAACAAAACACTTCGTGCAAAATTTCAGCCAATTTGGGATGTGAGTAGCGCCCTCTAGAGGCTCAAGAAGTCAAGATCCCAGATCGATCCATACGGCAGCTATATCAGGTTATAAACCGATTTGAATCATACTTAGCACAGTGGTTGAAAGTCAAAACAAAAAATTTAATGAAAAATTTCATACAAATCGGATAAGAATGCGCCCTCTAGTGGCTCAAGAAGTCAAGATCGAAAATCGGTTTATATGGGAGCTATATCAGGTCATGGACCGATTTGAACCATACTTAGCACAGTTGTTGAAACTCGAAACAAAACACTTCGTGCGAAATTTCAGACAAATCGAATACGAATTGCGCCCTCTAGTGGCTCAAGAAGTCAAGATCCCAGATCGGTTTTTATGTGCAGCTATATCAGGATATGAACCGATTTGAACCATACTTAGCACACGTGTTGAAAGTCATAGCAAAACATCTTATGCAAAATTTCCGCCAAATTGGACGAGAATTGCGCCCTCTAGTGGCTCAAGAAGTCAAGATCCAAGATCGGTTTATATGACAGCTATATCAGGTCATGAACCGATTTGAACCATAATTAGCACAGTTGTAGAAAGTAAAAAAAAAACATCTTATGCAAAATTTCCGCCAGATCGGATGAGAATTGCGCCCTCTAGTGGCTCAAAAAGTAAAGACCCAAATCGGTTTATATGGCAGCTATATCAGCTTATGGACCGATTTCAACCATACTTACCACATGTGTTGAAAGTAATAACAAAACACTTCGTGCAAAATTTCAGCCAATTTCGGATGTGAATAGCGCCCTCTAGTGGCTCAAGAAGTCAAGATCCCAGATCGGTCCATACGGCAGCTATATCAGGTTATAAACCGATTTGAATCATACTTAGCACAGTGGTTGAAAGTCAAAGCAAAAAACCTAATGCAAAATTTCATACAAATCGGACAAGTATTGCGCCCTCTAGTGGCTCAAGAAGTCAAGATCCAGGATCGGTTTACATGGCAGCTATATCAGGTTATGAAGCGATTTAAACCATACTTAGCCCAGTTGTTGGAAGTCATAACTAAACACGTTGTGCTAAATTTCAGCCAAATCGTATAGGAATTGTGCCCTCTAGAAGCTCAAGAAGTCAAGATCCAGGATCGGTTTACATGGCAGCTATATCAGGTTATGAAGCGATTTAAACCATACTTAGCCCAGTTGTTGAAAGTCAAAACAAAACACCTTATGCAAAATTTCCGCCAAATCGGATAAGAATTACGCCCTCTAGTGGCTCAAGAAGTCAAGATCCAGGATCGGTTTACATGGCAGCTATATCAGGTTATGAAGCGATTTAAACCATACTTAGCCCAGTTGTTGGAAGTCATAACTAAACACGTTGTGCTAAATTTCAGCCAAATCGTATAGGAATTGTGCCCTCTAGAAGCTCAAGAAGTCAAGATCCAGGATCGGTTTACATGGCAGCTATATCAGGTTATGAAGCGATTTAAACCATACTTAGCCCAGTTGTTGGAAGTCATAACTAAACACGTTGTGCTAAATTTCAGCCAAATCGTATAGGAATTGTGCCCTCTAGAAGCTCAAGAAGTCAAGACTCCAGATAGGTTTCTAAGACAGCTATATCAGGTTATGGACCGATTTCAACTACACTCTGCACAGTTGATGGAAGCCATAATAAAACACCTCATGCAAAATTTCAGCCAAATCGGATAAGTATTGTGCCCTCTAGTAGCTCAAGAAGTCTAGATCCAAGATCGGTTTATATGGCAGCTATATCAAAACATGAACCGATATAGCCTATTTACAATCCCAATCGATCTTTGCATGGTTTCGACAGACAGACGGACGTACGGACATTGCTAGATCGACTTAAAATGTCGTAACGATCAAGAATATATATACTTTAAGGGGTCTTAGACGAATATTTCGAGGAGTTACAAACAGAATGACGAAATTAGTATAGCCCCATCCTATGGTGGAGGTTCAATAAAATGGACAAATGTTAACCGATTCTCTCGAAATTTGGAACGAAGGATTTTCTCTTGACTCTCGACATCATAGGTGAATTTCATGGAAATCCGTTCAGATATGCAAATTCCAAATTTTGCCCATGAACACTCCACTAAGGTACAGGGGTAAACTTCTCACATATCAATGAGTGCAGACCGATTCAAGTTTTAAGCTCAATGATAAGGGGCCTCCTTTTTACAGCCGAGTCCGAACGGCGTGCCGCAGTGCGACACCTCTTTGGAGAGAAGTTCTACAGGACATAGTACCTCAAAAATGTTGCCAGCATTAGGAGGTGAAAACCACCGCTGAAAATTTTTCTGATGGTCTCGCCAGGATTCGAACCCAGGTGTTCAGCGTCATAGGCGGGCATGCTAACCTCTGCGCTACGGTGGCCTCCATCAGTTCTGATATATAAAATTGAATTTGTGTTTGTTTGTTGCGTTTAGACTCAAAAACGGCTGAACCGATTACCTTGAAATTTTCACAGATTGTGTAGGTTGGTCTGGAATTTCACATAGGCTATATAATTTTTTGATATCGAGAGGGGGGCAGAACCTCCCCCTTAGCCCAAAGTACTACCTAAAAATAAAAGTGGACCGCTTCGGGACAATATGGGATTCAAATGAAGGGTATTCAACAGTAGAGTACGAATTTCATAACAAAACTTGGGTCCAAGTACCTGGGGACCGCCCCAGCTCCAAAACCCCTTAAAATAGATTTATTTGACGATCATGACAATATGGGACTCAAATGAAAGGTATTCCGGAGTAGATTACGAATATGGTCAGGAAGTAGGAATATACTTTATAATTTATTGATAACGGAAGGGGGCGGAGACTCCACGGTTACCCCAAAAACACCACCCAAAATCAAAAGTGGGCCGATCGGGACAAAATGGGTATCATATGAAAAGTATGCGAGAGTAGATAACGAGTCTGGCTTATAAATTCATGTCGAAGTATAGGGAGTCACCCCACCCCCACAAAAACTCCCACATGGGCAGCCAATCACGGATATATGGGACTCGGTTTGTTTGTTCCGTATAGATTGAAAAACGGCAGAACCGATTTTCCAAGAATTTCGCATATTGTGTAGGTTGGTTTGGAAGAAAACATAAGCTAAATAATTTTTCGATACTGGACGTGGAACGGACCCTCCCCAAAAACACAACCCAAAATCAAAAGTGTACCGATCGGGACAATATAGGTATCAAATGAAAGGTATTGGAGAGTAGAATACGAATATAGTACTAGAATTTGAGTCTATGTACCCATCGGGCCGCCCCAACCCCAAAACTCCCCCAACATATTGGACGTTTATTTCATTATGGAGCTCAAATGGTATTCAGCAGTAGATTTTCAATCTGCCATACAAGATCAGATCGAAGTAAAGGGGGTCACGCCACCCCTCAAAAACGCCATTAGACCCATTATGACTGTATGATACTTGGTTGAACCGATTTAAATTTGCCCCTGAATGGGCAATGGGTCGCCATGTACCCACAAATTGGCATATTAGCCGACCAAGGCTATATGGGACTCAAATGAAAGGTATTTGGGAGTAGATTGGGAATATGACATTAAAGTTTGCGTTCAAGTCTAGGTGGTGCTTTTCATCCTAAAGATATGTCAAATGGGTTATTTGACCAATTTTGACAATATGGGACCTCAAATAAAAGGTATTTGAGAGTAGAAAACGAATTTGATATCCAATTTTGGAGCCAAGTGTTTTGAGTTATGCCCTAAAGTACCCCTAAACTGAATTTCATTTCCGTTGGGAATAAATAACGAATTTGATATCCATTTTCAGTCCAAAGTTCCGGTGTCCACCCCAGCCCCAAAACACCCTCCAGCCGAATCATATTTACCGACCATGTCAATATGGGGCTCAAATTAAAGGGATTTGGAAGTGCAGAACGAATTTGATATCCATATTTGAGTCGAAATGTCTAAGGTCCCATCCCTGCATTAAATAGCACTTCTTATTACCCAAATATTTTGAAAACACCAGAAGCCGAGCAGGGGCAATCTTCTCACACTACAATGAGTGCTTTCCGATTCAAGTTTAAACTCAATGATAGGGGACCTTTTTTTTACTTTTCATATTAAACCTTTTTTATAACATTTTATGTTAACTCTGAACTCTATCATTATTTCTAGCTACCGCCATGTGAAGATTATAAAATGGAAAGTTGCTGTTTTAACTCTACCAAAAACTTCTTTGGCCTAAATTTTGTTTTGTATTCTTTCTTTAAACGTTTCTCAAAATTATTCAAATTTTTTGCAAATTGCCAAAATTGCTCCCCTGTGAACATCGAAACAGAAGGCTAGATAGCTACAAAAGTAACGAAAACATTGATAAACTCATTAAGCGTTTCTTAATAACGAATCTAAACAAAAATACCGTTGAAAGCATTTCTTCTAGCTGCTGGGCATCGAGTTGATTCATCACAGCTAAGGAAACCAAACTGGTTTTCAGTTTATGTGAGATATATAAAAGAAGACATTGTGTTGTAAGGTTTTTGGATTTCGTGCATTTGACTCGAATCAACCCCAGACCCTCCCCATTAGCCTTAGTTTTAGAAACGCCAGATCTGGGAGATAGGTGAAGAGATTTAAGTTACATTTTGGTTGCACTTTTATAGTAAACTACTAACAACAAGTACTTTTACTTTACGTGCTAAGTTCGACCGGGTTGAATTTTATATACCCTCCACCATGCAGCGCATTTTTCGAGTTTTTTTCCCGGCATCTCTTCTTTGGCAAAAAATGATATAAGAAGAGATTTGCTCTGCTATTAGAGCGATATCAAGATATTATCCGATTTAGATCACAATTAAATTATATGTTGGAGACCTGTGTAAAATGTCAGCCAATTCGAATAAGAATTGCGCCCTTTGGGGGCTCAAAAAGTAAAATAGAGAGATCGATTTATATGGGAGCTGTATCGGGCTAAAGACCGATTCAGACCATAATAAACACGTATGTTGACGGTCATGAGGGGATCCGTCGTACAAAATTTCAGGCAAATCGGATAATAATTGCGACCTCTAGAGGCTCAAGAAGTCTAGACCCCAGATCGGTTTATATCGGTTTTTATCAGGTTATGGAACGATTTCAACCATAATTGGTACAGTTGTTAAAAACCATAACAAAACACCTCATGCAAAATTTCAGCCAAATCGGATAAGAATTGCGTCCTCTAGTGGCTCAAGAAGTCAAGATCCAAGGTAGGTTTAGCTATATCAAAACATGGACCGATATGGTCCATTTACAATCCCAACCGACCTACACTTATAAGAAGTATTTTCGCATAATATCAAGCGGATAGCTGTACTTCTTCGACAGTTCAGCCAAATCGGATAATAATTACGCCCTCTTGAGGCCCTAGAAGTCAAGATCCCATATGGGTTTATATGGCAGCTATATCAGGTTATGGACCGATTTGAACCATATTTGACACAGTTGTTGGATGTCATAACAAAACATGTCGTGCAAAATTTCAGCCAAATTGGATAGGAATTACGCCCTCTAGAGGCTCAAGAAGTCAAGACCCCAGATTGGTTTATATGGCAGCTATATCAGGTTATGGACCGATTTGAACCATATTTTACACAGTTATTGGATGTCATAACAAAACACCTAATGCAGAATTTCAGCCAAATCGGATAAGAATTGCGTCCTCTAGTGGCTCAAGAAGTCAAGATCCAAGATAGGTTTAGCTATATCAAAACATGGACCGATATTGTCCATTTACAATCCCAACCGACCTACACTTATAAGAAGTATTTTCGCATAATATCAAGCGGATAGCTGTACTTCTTCGACAGTTCAGCCAAATCGGATAGGAATTGCGCCCTCTTGAGGTCCTAGAAGTCAAGATCCCATATGGGTTTATATGGCAGCTATGTCAGGTTATGGAACGATTTAAACCATATTTGACACAGTTGTTGGATGTCATAACAAATCACGTGGTGGAAAATTTCATTCTAATCGGATAAGAATTGCGCACTCTAGAGGCTCAAGAAGTCAAGACCCAAGATCGGTTCAATGACACGGAAAGTGATACTAAGACACTATGTGCAAAATTTCAGTCAAATCGGATGAGAATTGCGACCTCTAGAGGCTCAAGAAGTCAAGACCCAAGATCGGTTTATATGGCAGCTATATCAAAACATGGACCGATATGGCCCAACCGACCTACATTAATAAAAAGTATTTGTGCGAAATTTCAAGCGGCTAGCTTTACTCCTTCGGAAGTTTGCGTGCTTTCGACAGACAGACGGACGGACGGATATCAGGTTATGGACCGATTTGAACCATACTTGGCACAGTTGTTGGATATCATAACAAATCACGTGGTGGAAAATTTCATTCTAATCGGATAAGAATTGCGCACTCTAGAGGCTCAAGAAGTCAAGACCCAAGATCGGTTCAATGACACGGAAAGTGATACTAAGACACTATGTGCAAAATTTCAGTCAAATCGGATGAGAATTGCGACCTCTAGAGGCTCAAGAAGTCAAGACCCAAGATCGGTTTATATGGCAGCTATATCAAAACATGGACCGATATGGCCCAACCGACCTACATTAATAAAAAGTATTTGTGCGAAATTTCAAGCGGCTAGCTTTACTCCTTCGGAAGTTAGCGTGCTTTCGACAGACAGACGGACGGACGGACAGGGCTAGATCGACATAAAATGTCGCGACGATCATGAATATCTATACTTTATGGGGTCTCAGACGAATATTTCGAGTAGTTACAAACAGAATGACGAAATTAGTATACCCCCCATCCTATGGTGGAGGGTACAAAAATTTGGTAACCAAATTTGGAGTGGAGTGGAGTGGAAGGAGGCCAGCCCACCCCAGTAGGCCAGTAGAGCTGGAAAAATATCGATATTTTAGTTTTTGGCTGAATATCGAATGATATTTTTCCTTTCAAGATATCAAACGAAAGGCATTGGAGAGGAGAACACGAATATGGTACTAAAAATTGGGTCCAAGTACCCAGGGGGCCGCCCAAACCGGCCATATTAACCTACCATAACAATATGGGACTCAAATCAAAGATATTTGGGAGTTGATCACAAAACTAATATTGATTTTCGTTTCTTAGTAACTGGGGGCTGTTCCACTCCATAGCACGCATGGCAAACAGCCCCAGATCATAAAAATATGGGACTCAAATAAAAGGTTGTTCGTAGTAGAATAAAATTTGGGGCCGAATTAGGGCATACCTGATCGAGAGCACTTTCGTATCAAATGAAATTTTATCTCGAATTTAATGGATTTTATATCACATTTATACACATTTTAAGTAACATTTTTAATAAATCATGATTTGCGTTCTTAAATATCACTAAAGAAACACATAACTCACAATAGAGAGTTTTCTTTGAGCCCAAGTAAATGTAGGCCCCCCAAAACCTCGAATCCTTCCATAACAGATATATTGATTGATCATAAAGGTATGGTATTTAACATAACAGAAAGGTATTCCGGAGAAGAACACGACTATGATGGTTAATTTTGGGTCTAATAATCCACTTATTGGCTAATTGACATGTCTGCCATGTGGGAATCAAGCGTGATGTATTTCTTTGATAGAGTACGAACATCCTTGTTAGTTGTTAAGATCTATAGGAGAGCAGGATACATTACATAAGTGAAATTTTTTCCGCGCTTCGAATTCGAAAGCGTAGAAACGCGGGTTGGATTGAAATTTCACCCCAACGATAAAAAAGGGTATCTTCTTATTGTCAAGTCCCAGTGGCGAGCCGATAAGCACAAAGTTTTTGTACTAAAGTCTTACATGGCTTAATTATTCACAATTGTCGCAACTATTATTGAAGGGATAACCACTGCTGAAACCTTTGTCTGATATTTATACCGAAATTCGAACTCGAACTCTTTTAGCGCCATTTCCGAAGAGGCTTACCCATACGCTACGGTGGCAATAGATAGGCCTTCAATTGTGGAAATTCTATTGAACTCCAAATAGACCAAACGAGTAAGGAAAGGCAAAAATGGGCAGAGCCGACGATATAATACACTACACCATTTAGCATACGTAGTACTTTTAATATATAGAACTTATTTCGAAATCTAGTCAAACTTTAATTGGAAGACCTATTATACTGGGACATCAAATAGAATATCTCACGCCCAATATTGTAGAGATGTGACCAAAATTGTGGTTTTACTGCCTTAAAAGTCCATATCGGATGAAAGTTATATATGTATGGCAGCTATATCTAGGTTAGGTTAGATAAGAGTGGCAGTCCTAACCAGACTCATTCGGACAATTTGAAGTCCATTGTGATACCACAGCAGCGACAGACCAAGGCTTCTGGTGGGAATCGAACCCACGACCCCTGCACTGGTAATCCAAGCGTGTTACCAACTCGGCTACCAGGGCGCTATAACGAAATCAGGACCGATTTTAATGAAGGAAGGCCAAATAAAACGTCTCACGTAAAATCCGACGAAAATTATGGCTTCTATAGGCTAAAATCTATTTCGGATGAAAGATATATCTGAGACCTATATTTAAATCTAAACCGAATTTTTTGAAAATTTGCTCAAATATTAAGACATCAAAAAAAAACACCTCGCACAAAATCTTGTTAAGATCGGACTAAAATTGTGGCTTCTACAGCGTTAAAAGACCATATCGGATAAAAGATATATATGAGAGCTATATCTAAATCTGGACCGATTTTTATGAAATTTTGCACTCACATTGGGATTTTAAATAAAACTCATGCTAAGTTTAGTAGAAATCGGACAAAAATTGTGCCAACTACACCCTTAAAGGTCCAAATCGGATGAATGATATATATATGGGAGGTATACCTACATTTGAACCGATTTTTATGAAATTTTACACACATATGAAGACGTCTAATAAAGCACCTCATGCCAAGTACTGTAAAGATCGGACCAAAATTTTGGCTTCCACAGCCTTAAAAGGCCTCCAGACCGATTTTTACAAAATTTGGTACACAAATTAGGACGTCAAATAAAACAGATCATGCAAAATTTTTTAAAGATTGTACCAAAACTGTGGCTGGTACAGGCTTAAAACTCCATGCGGATGAAATCTTATATATAAAATTCAATTTGTTTTTGTTTTTTGTTTGTTTGTTCCGTATGGACTCAAAAACAGCTGAACCGATTACTTGGAAATTTTCACAGGTTGGTCTGGAAGGAAACATAGGCAATATATTTTTTTTTTTAATATCGGGAGGGGGAGGACCTTCCCCCTAACCCCAAAAGTACTACCCAAAAATAAAACTGAACCGATCGGGACAATATGGGATTCAAATGAAAGGTATTCAAGAGTAGAGTACGAAAAACTTGGGTCCAAGTTACTGGGGGGCCGCCCCAGGCCCAAAACCCCTTAAAATAGGTTTATTTTACGATCATAACAATATGGGACTCAACTGAAAGGTATTCGGGAGTAGAATACGAATATGATCACGAAGTAGGAATAGGCGTAATAATTTGTTGATAACGAAAGGGGGCGAACTCTCCCCCGTTACCCCAAAAACACCATCCAAAATTAAAAGGGGACCGATAAGGACAATATGGGTATCAAAGGGAAAGTACGCGGGAGTAGATAACGAATCCAGCATCAAAATTCATGTCGAAGTATAGGGGATCACCCCACCCCCACAAAAACGCCCAAAATGGGCACATTTGCCAATCACGGATATATGGGACTCGGTTTGTTTGTTCCGTATAGACTAAAAAACGGCAGAACCGATTTTCTCGAAATTTTCGCATATTGTGTAGGATGGTCTGGAGGGAAACATAGGCTATATATAAATTTTCGATATCGGAAGGGGAACGGACCCTCCCCCTTATGCCAAAAACACAACCCAAAATCAAAAGTGGACCGATTGAGACAATATATATGTATCAAATGAACGGTATTGGAGAGTATAATACGAATATGGTATTAAAATTTGAGTCCAACTACCCATCGGGCCACCCCAACCCCAAAACTCGCCCAAAGAGACATACTGGATGTTCATTTCAATATGGGGCTCAAATGATAGGTATTTCGGAGTAGATTTCGAATCTGGCAAAGAAAATCAGATCGAAGTATAGGGGATCACGCCGCCTCTCAAAAACGCCTTTAGACCCATTGTGACTATATGATACTTGGTTGAAACGATTTTCTTAACATTTTCATAGATTGTGTACGTTTGTGTGGAAGGAAACATAGGCTATATAATTTTAAGATATCGGTTGGAGGCGCACCCTCCCCCTTGCCCCAAAAACGTCACCCATATCTGAAAGTTGTCCGATGAGCAAAATAAGGCTATCAAATGAAAGGTATTGGAAGGAAACATAGGCTTTATAATTTTTAGATATCGGTTGGTGACGGACCCTCCCCCATATCTCAAAAACGCCACCCATATCCGAAAGTGGACTGATGGGCACAATAAGGCTATCAAATGAAAGGAATTGGAGACCAGAAAACGAACATGGTATTAAAATTTGGGTCCAGGTACCCAGCGGGCCCCCCAAACCCCAAAACTCTTCTAAACAGATACAGGGTGGCTGATGAAAGCCGCTACCAAAAAAAAATGTAATAACTTTTTTTCTATTTAATAATAATAATTTAATAATTAATTTAATTAATTAATTAATTAATTTAATTAATAATAATTTAATAATTAATTTAATAATTTAATTTAACATGAATAAAAGAAAAATGTATTCCATACACCGAAAAAAAAATGTAGCAATATTCATCATTGTAGCAATATTCATCAGCCACCCTGTATATTCAAAGTTCATGTCAATATGGGACTCAAATGAAAAGTATTAGGCAGTTGATTACAAATATGGCAAATTAGGTCCATGTAATGGGAGGTCGCCCACCTGCAAATGGGCATATTAGCCGACCATGGCTATATGGAACTCAAATGAAAGGTTTTTGGGAGTAGATTACGAATATGACATTAAAATTTGTATTCAAATCTAGGTGGCGCTTTCTTTCCAAAAATAAGTCAAATAGGTTGATTGATCCATTATGACAATATGGGTATTAAGAGAGTGGAAAACGAATTTGATATCCAACCTAATCATGATTGAAGAACCATAAATGGCATTGCACTTCACAAATGTCGCCAACATTAAGAGGGGATTTACACCCCTCTCTGTCAAGTGTTTTGGGGTACGCCCTAAAGCATCCCCTAAACTGAACTTCATTTCCGTTGGGAATAAAGATTAAAAGTAAAGATACTATTGTCAGTATCAAAGTGCCGGTGGCCGCTACAGCCCCAAAACACCCTTCAAACGATTCATATTTACCGACCATGGCAATATAGGGCTCAAATAAAAGGGATTTAGAAGTGCAGAACGAATTTGATATCCATATTTGAGTCCAAATGTCTGAGGTCCCATCACTCCCCTAATGAGAACATTACCCTAAGGAAGAACATTACCCTAAGAAAGAACATTACCCTAAGGAAGAACATTACCCTAAGGAAGAACATTACCCTAAGGAAGAACATTACCCTAAGGAAGAACATTACCCTAAGGAAGAACATTACCCACCAGGAACCGAGAAGGGGCAAATTCTCAAACATCAATTAGTGCTTTCCGATTCAAGTTTCAACTCAATGATAAGGGTCTAATTTTTTATAGCCGAGTCCGAACGGTGTCCTGCAGTGCGACACCTCTTTGGGGAAAATTTTTTAAAAGACCATGAATGGCATTGTACCTCGCAAATGTCGACAACATTAAGAGGGGATAAACACAGCTTTTTACCGATGTTCTCGCCAGGATTGAAACACGCTCTGTGTCGTAGGCTACAATGGCACGAATCGAATATCCGCATTCAGGACGAAGTGTCCCCATCTTAAAAAGATATTAGAGAGTTAAAGAAGGCGCAGTGGAGCGGGCCCGGTTCGGCTGGTTTTCTATAAAAATAAAAATTTCGCAAAATTTTTTCTCTCAGTGTAGAAAACATACACTTCAATTGTTTTAACATTTTCTTCTCCAATTTCTCATTTACTTTTCCAAGAATAGAATTTTATTCCATTAGCCAATATGTCATTATGTCTACATTTTCATACGCGAGAAGGTTCGAATTAAAATTAAAATTCTATTCAATTCATCAATTTTTTTTTGTTGTAAATGTGTGGCTAGTTTTTAATGCTTTTCTAGGCAAATAGAATGAATTTGCTTTACTACTTTATCAAACTAAAATGAAACGTGCTGTTCTTTAAGTGTTAATGTACTCGAATGTTTTTTTCCATTGTTGTTATGTATTTCATAAAAATTATTTATTTGTTTTTTTTTTTGTTTTTGTTTTCTTTTTGATATTTGTTGTTGTGCGCTAAATTTTTCTACAAATATGCATTATATTTGAAACAAGCTTATTTAGTACCCTACACAATGGCAGCAGTGCAAATTACCATAGTGTTTGGGTGCTTACGATTTTTGTACCCTATATCACTACTGAGATACAGGGTATTATAACTTAGTGCAGTTGTTTGGAACACCCAAAAGGAAGAGAGTTAGACCCATTGATAAGGATACCGATTGACTTAGAATCACTTTCTGATTCGATTTAGCTATGTCCGCCTGCATGTCTGTCCGTCCGTCTGTCTATACATGTAAGGTCAGGTTTAATTGTTTTCAATGCCACTCCCCTAAGTTGGTTCATGTCTGATATTGTGTCTCCACCTAAGTACCGGTATCTATTGGACGCGAAAGCCGGGCAATGACAAAGGAAATGCTCCAACGTCTCATCATCTTCCCCGCATGCCCTACACATGCTATCACTTGCCGCACCGATTTTACATAAGTGAACTCGTAGTCCTATGTGTCCCGTAATGATACAAATAGCTATACTAGACCTCCTTCTTGCTTCCTTTCAGTAATAGCCTCGTCTTCTCACGATCTGGATCCCCCCATAGGATTTTCGCCGTCCTACCGACCGTTTGGCTGTTCCACAATGTTGCATGCGCATTCGTCGCCCACTCCCTTAACTCGGACTGCGTCGACCCGAAAGGCTTCGGGTTAACCAAGTTTATTGACGGCAGTCCTCTGGCCTTCACCGCCAAATAGCCTACCCTTTCATTTTCCCTTACTCCGTTATGGCCCGGCACCCAAACGATGCGGATTTTCCCATCCTCAGAGAAGGCGTATCTCTTTTCCCATCCTCAGAGAAGGCGTATCTCCTTCTTACACTGCAAGACTGTTTGTGACCTTACCGTCCTGGTTGTTATGGCCCGGCACCGGCAAACGATGCGGATTTTGCCATCCTCAGAGAAGGCGTCAATCTCCTTCTTACACTGTAAGACTGTTCGTGACTTTACCGTCCTGGTTGTTATGGCCCGGCACCGGCAAACGATGCGGATTTTACCATCCTCAGAGAAGGCGTTAATCTCCTTCTTACACTGCAAGACTGTTTGTGACCTTACCGTCCTGGTTGTTATGGCCCGGCACCCAAACGATGCGGATTTTCCCATCCTCAGAGAAGGCGTTCATCTCCTTCTTAAACTGCAAGACTGTTCGTGACCTTAGCGTCCTGGTTGCTATTGCCCTTATGGCAATTTTACTGTCGGTAAAGATGTTCAGACTCGACGTCCTCGCGTTAGCACCACACCACTTCACGTATTCCGTGACTGCCCGGATCTCCGCCTGCAGTACCGTATTATGGTCAGGCAGTCTAAAACAGGTCCCTGGGTTTTCAATGTAAACCCCCAGGCCCACTCTGTCCTCTAGCTTGGATCCATCCGTGTAACATGATCTTCCAGATGCCAATACTAGGGTTCCGTCAATCCAAGACTGTGCCGATGGCAGCAGTGCGTCGCACTCGACTTCAAGGTTCATCTCAGGTATCCGACCGGAAACCTCTCCACCTCCTTCCAGGTTTCCTATCATCGCCTCGATTATACCGCCTTTAAAGACTCACTGGGACAATTTTTAAATTCATTGTGATGTGATCGAAACCACGACCCCTGTACTGGCAATCCAAGCACGCTATCAACTCGGCTACCGGAAGCCCAACAGAAGAAGGAAATTGCCTTCTAGCTCCTACCGTTGAACCATCCATCGCTTTAAAAAGCCCAACAACTTGCGAACCTTCAGTTCTGCTAAATCAGACAGGTTCTCAAAGAAATAAGAACCTCAAGTGTAACTCCTTCTGACTGCCAGTGCGGTACACACACACAGAAGCTGTTCTACAGTCTCTTCTTCTTCGATGTCATCACAGCTTCTGCAAAAGTCGTGACTGGCAACCTTCAGTCTGTCAGCATGTTTTTCGATTAGACAATGACCTGTCATGACGCACACAATGACTGAAACGTCTGTCCTAGCCAATGACAGCAAAGCGCTAGACTTCTTCAAGTTTAGATTAGGCCACATAGTTTTGGAATGCTCACCGCTTCCTCTCTGTGAACATCATTTATACGTTGTCTTTCCGGCCTGGTCTTGAAAACTTATCTTACATGTCGCTAGAGGCAAATCCACAGACTGCCTTCTAGGACACAGAAGCTGTTCTATATTCTCTTCTTCTTCAATGACCTCACAGCTTCTGCAAAAGTCGTGACTGGCAACCTTCAGTATATCAGCATGTTTTCCGATTAGACAGTGACCTGTCATGACGGACACAATGACTGAGGCGCCTGTTATAGCCAGTGACAGAAAAGCGGTAGACTTCTTCAAGTCTAGATTAGGCCACATAGTTTTGGAATGCTCACCGCCCCCTCTCTGTGAACATCATTTATACGTTGTCCTTCCGGCCTGGTCTTGAAAACGTATCTCTCATGTCGCTAGAGGCAAATCCACAGACTGCCTTCTAGGACACAGAAGGTGTTCTATAGTCTCTTCTTCTTCGATGTCATCACAGCTTCTGCAAAAGTCGTTGCTGGCAACCTTCAGTCTGTCATCATGTTTTCCGATTAGACAGTGACCTGTCATGACGGACACAATGACTGAGACGTCTGTTCTAGTCAATGACAGCAAAGCGGTAGACCTCTTCAAGTCTAGATTAGGCCACATAGTTTTGGAATGCTCACAGTCCCCTCTTTATGACCATCTATCATTCGTTGTCCTTCGGGCTTGGTCTTGAAAACTTAGCTTACATGTCGCTAGAGGCATACCCACAGATTCCAGATTCCTGGAATGTGTCAGATTGTTGCCAGTCTCGCAAGCTCGTCCGCTTTACAATTCGCTGGAATATCTCTGTGGCCCGGCACTCAGAAAAGGTGAATTTTGAACTGTTCAGCCATTTTGTAGAGAGATTTGGGACAGTCGAGGGCGGTTTTTGTGTTCAGAAATACGTTCTTCAGGGATTTAATGTATGCCTGGCTGTCTGAGAAGAAATGTATGCCAATCGTGGTTACGGCATTAAATCTTAGCCATTCCACCACTTTATTAATAGCAAGAATCTCTGCTTGATACACACTGCAGTAGTCGGGTAACCTTTTGCGATAGGACCAGTTCTAGATCCCAAAGCACACCTGGTCGTCTTGTCTGGAACCATACGTATAGAAGTCTATGAAATTTCTATTACAAGGTATATCGAAGTTGTAATCGGTTCTATCAGGAATAGAGGTACAGTACTTTTTATTACAAACCGACTCAGGTAGAGTGTAACCGACACTGCCTGGAACATCGGACATTGTGTCAAGGATAACACAGTAGCCGCCACATGACCAAAGAGATATCTCCCTTAGCCCCCAATTTGTCTAGCCAATTTGTCTGTCCTGGCGCATAAGATGTAGCATTAAATTCAGTGCATCGGATGGTGTCGTCCTCAGTGCAGTTGTAATGCACAAACAAGCCATCCTTTGGATCCGTTAGACTATTGAACAGTAAGTGGACTTTTGAAGCACCGTCCACCAGACCACAACACCATATAGCAATATAGGTCTGACAACTGCAGTATATACCCAATGCATGACACGCGGTTTAAATCCCCAACTTTTGCCTATGGCTCTCTTGCAGGGGTAGAGGGCAAGAATTGCCTTTTTTGACCAAAGAGAAATCTTCCTTAGCCCCACGGCAGTGGTCGCAGCAATTTGTCTAGCCACAATGTCCAGAGGTTTTAGATGTAGCATTAAATTCAGTGCATCACATGGTGTCGTTCTTAGTGCAGTTGTAATGCACAAACAAGCCATCCTTTGGATCCGTTAGACTATTGAACAGTAAGTGGACTTTTGAAGCACCGTCCACCAGACCACAACACCATATAGCATTATAGGTCTGACAACTGCAGTATATAACCAATGCATGACACGCGGTTAAAACACCCAACTTTTGCCTATGGCTCTCTTGCAGGGGTAGAGGGCAAGAATTGCCTTTCTTGACCAAAGAGAAATCTCCCCTAGACCCACAATATCTAGAGGCTTTAGATATAGCATGAAATTCATGGTGCATCAGATAGTGTCGTCTTCAGTGCAATTATGATGCACAAACAAGCCATCCTTTGGATCCGCTTGACTATTGAACAGTAAGTGGACTTTTGAAGCGCTGTCCACCAGACCACAATACCATATAGCATTATAGGTCTGACAACTGCAGTATACAACCAATGCATGACACGCGGTTTAAACCCCCAATTTTTGCCCACGGCTGTCTTGCAGGGGTAGAGGGCAAGAGTTGCCTTTCTTGCCATTTCCAAAATTTTGGATTTGAAGTTCAATTTCCCATCCAGCAAAAATCCAGGTATTTTGGGCTTTCTCTTTCTCAAGGCGGCAGGAGTAGGTAACTTGTATCTACTGCTGAAAAGAACTGATTCTGTCTTGAACAGATTTACACCCAGACTACTTCGCTGTTGCACGCTGTTGCAGAGCTTCCTGAAGTACATCTATAAGAGTGCTGGAAAACTTTCCCTTAACCGCAATAGGCATACAGGACCACTTTTACACCTTTTTCTTCCAAAGACAAAAATATATTATTAATGGCTATATTCCAAAGTTGAGGAGACAGTACACCTCTTGGAGGTGTTCCTCTGCTGACCCATCTTTTTAGATCCACAGATCCCAAGTCTGCCTTAAGCCATATTTTAGTAAGAAAGTTATTAAAAAAACTTTCTTACGGTAAAGTTGATGCTTTGAAACTCCAACTCCTTCATGATTGACGTCGGTTTTACGTTATTGAAAGCACCTTCAATGTCAAGAAATGCTACCGTTGTATATTCCTAGCCGATTGGGTCGTGAAGGGCTGTTTCAAGTGGACTTGCCCTTACGATTACGACGATCTCCAGGGATCTTTGTCCTTAGATATGTTTCTATCAACCTCTCAATGGTCTTCAGCATAAAGGATGACAAACTAATAGGACGAAAATCTGTCGCCTTCATGTGGTACGGTTTTCCTTCTTTCGGAATGAAAATGACCTTCGTGTTCCTCCATCCCACAGGTATAAATGACATGCTGATACAAGGGGAATATATCTCCCTGAGCCAAGGAACCAGTCTATCAGACACAGCTTGAAATTCAACCGGTGATACATCACCAGGGCCTGGGAGTCGAAACTTCTTATCGCCCAAAGGATTTTCGGCTTAGACACAATTGCCCCAATAACCTCCAACGAGTGCATACCAGTGTAATCCTGATGTTCACACCAGGGTTTGAACCAAGGCGTTCGGCATCATAACCCGACATGCTAAGCCACGACATCAAACAATACCTTGCAAAGTGAAGCTCCCTAGCCGATATACGTATACTTTCAAAAGGAGGTACCAGTTTATGCACAGAATGAAGGCGATGGAGGAAGCGAGACCTATACACAACAACATGGATTACTCTAGAGAGACAAGAAGACCCTTCCAAAATAAACTCCGTCCATCGGTGGGCAATCTAGCAACATGGGCTCTAATAGGTTTTGATTCAATCCTTGTTTCTAGGATCACTCTGCTAGAGGGCCATTGCATTTCGTCCTCTATAAGCCAATAAGACCCCGAGTTTCTAGATCGAACGGGTTATCGGAGTTTGAAACATTACCCCAGTCTTTCGGTCTATACGACAGCTATATCCAAATTTAGTTAAATCTCGGCACATATAACGAGGGCTCTAACTTGTGCCACTGTTCAAGATTTTAACGACTTCAGATATTGAAGGCGCCATTTGTAGGCAGAAGACCTTAAATTAGCAGATCAATCGACATGGCAGCTAGATTGAAAAGTGATCAAACTTAAATCATGCTCGACACGGATGTCAAGGATTCTTGTAGAACTCACCAACTCCAAAATTTTAGTCAAGTCGAATAATAAATGCATTGTTGATATTGTTGTTGTAGCCACATTTGCAGATGGAAATGGCGATCCTCGTCAAGCTCCTATAGGTGAGCAAACTCTTTCCGGTGGATATGACCGATAGCCGCGGGAACATGATGGCCATTGGTTATTTAAGGGCGCCATTAACTCGCCTTTTCATATCGAGCATCATAGCCATTCAGTATATAAGCAAGAGCCGGTGCCACCTGACCTCCTCGTCAAGGTCTGATAGGTGAGCAAGCTCTTCCGGTGGATACGACCGGATGGAACATGATGGCCATTGGTTATTTAAGGGCGCCAATAACTCGCCTTTTCATATTGAGCATCATAGCCATTCAGTATATAAGCAAGAGCCGGTGCCACCTGACCTCTTACTGAGACTCTCTATACCGCTGGTTGTCCGCGACTGCAGTTACAGCTGCTCCGTATGGAGCATTCCATTATCTGCAGCATGTGGACACATCCGGTTACTCCCAGCTAAGCTTGTCACACAAATTGGAGCTCAAAGTTCTAGCCTGTGTGGTGCTCATAGTTATCCCGTGCTGGGCTAATAAATGTGCCTTTTATGAACTCAAACTCCGAAATCGGGTGATAGTTCTATATGACAGCATTTTCCAAATGTGGTCAAATCTGAACCATACTTGGCACCCATATCTAGGGGTCCAGCTCTACTCACTGTTTTAAATGTCAGCGAAATGGGATAATAATTATGCCTTACAAAGGCCCAAGATCCAAAATCAGGAGATTGGTCTATATGGCAGCTATATCCAAAAATGGTCAAGTCTGAACCAAACTCGAGATGAATGTCTAGGAGTCTTGCAGAACTCACAGGTCCAAATTTCAGCGAAATCAGATAATAAAAGCGTCTTGAATAGACTTAAGAACTTAAATGGAAAATCGGTCTATATGGCAGATGTATAGGAATATAGACCAACTGAACTTGATATGGATATCGAGAGCCCTCATACAACTCACTGTTCCATATTTCATGGATATCGCACCGCCAAAAGTCTCTTATAAGATTAAGAAGTCAAAAAGAGATATGGGTTATATTCCGGCTTTGTCCAAATAACTCGACAAGGCTGTGATGATGTCAAATACTACTCTCTGTTCTGAATTTCAACCAAATCGGGTTAGGAATGCGCCATTTATGGGCATAAAACCTTATATCGGGAAATCGGTCTATATGGCAGCTATATTTAAATCTGCTCTGATTTAAACTAACCACAGCTAGGATCTCGAGGGGTCAAACATAAGTCATTGTTCCAAATTTCATCGAAGTCGGATCAAAATAAGTCCTTTATTAGATTAAAAGTCATATCGGGCTATCGGCCTGTGTGGCCAAATATGGACCGATGAGAAGCATATTCGGCAAAGATGTGTGGATAGCTAATACAAACCTATGCTCCAATCGTTGAAAATTCGGTCAGAAGAAGTCTGTACGAAAGTCGGAAAATTCATCCGAATTCGGATCCGAAGTCTATTCGAATTCTCAACGAAAAATATATGGAGTGGTTGACACGACTTCGGAACGAAATGTTGGAACAAAATCTGATGTTTCGCCAAATGTTTCTGAAAGAATGCTTACAGAATTCTGAACCAAATTTGTGGGAAATTCTGAATGGATTGTAAAGTTGTCCCTAAGACTTCTGACCGAATTCTGATGTTGAGTCTTAATGAATACGGATAGGTTTTCCGACTTGCCTTATCGATTTCTGACGGGATTATGGAAAACAAGTAAGAGCGTACTAAGTTCGGCCGGGCCGAATCTTATATACCCTCCACCATGGCCGCATCTGTCGAGTTCTTTGCGCACTATCTGTTTTTAGCCAAACAAAGTATAATGAATAAGGACGGTGGAGCAGCTATAGTCCGATTCAGGGTTCAAAAAGTCAAGATCCCAGATCGGTTTATATGGGAGCTGTATCAAGCTATAGATCGATTTTGACCATATTGCACACGTATGTTAAAGGCCATGGAAGGAGCCGTTGTACAAAATTTGTGCCGAATCGGATGAGAATTGTGCCCTCTAGAGTCTCAAGAAGTCAAGACCCAAGATCGGTTTATATGGCAGCAATATCAGGTTATAGACCGATTTGAACCATAATCAGCACAGTTGTTGGAAGTAATATCAAAACACTATGTGCAAATTTGCAGTCAAATCGGCCGAGAATTGCGCCCTCTATAGGCTCAAGAAATCAAGCGCTAGATCGGTTTATATGGCAGCAATATCAGGTTATAGACCGATTTGAACCATACTCAGCACAGTTGTTGGTAGTGACATCAAAACACTATGTGGGAAATTTCAGTCAAATGGGACTAGAATTGAGCACTCTAGAGGCTCAAGAAGTCAAGACCCAAGATCGGTTTGTATGGCAGCTATATCAAAACATGGACCGATTTGGCCCATTTACAATCCCAACCGACCTACACTAATAAGAAGTATTTGTGCAAAATTTCAAGCGGCTAGATCTACTCCTTCAAAAGTTTGCATGCTTTTGACATACAGACGGACGGACATGGCTAAATCGACTTAAAATGTCACGGTCTTAGACGCATATTTCGATGTGTTACAAACAGAATGACGAAATTAGTATACCTCCATCCTATGGTGGAGGGTATAAAAAGTTGTCGAAAAGCCTTACACAACTTAGTGTCCCAAAATTTTGGAGAAATCGGATAATAAATGCGCCTTTAATGGGACCAAGACTTTAAATCGGGAGATCGGTCTATATGGCAGCTATATACATATCTGGACCGATCTGGGCCAATTTGATTAAGAACTTCAATTGGGCAAACACAACTCACTATCCCAAATTTTAGCTAAATCGGACAAAAAAACCATACGAAAAGACGGTCAAACTTCGTTCAGAATTCTTACAAAACTGTCGGAGCAAAAATTCTCTCAGAATGCCGAATTTCGAATTTTAGCGTAATCGGGCACTAAATGCCCATAATATTGCCTCAAGATCTTAGATGGGTCTATATGACAGCTATATACAAATAAAACCTGATATTGACCATACTGCTAAGGGCTCAGACACAAATCATTGTTCCAAATTTCAGAGAAATCGAATAATTAAAGCTTTTTGATAATATTATCCACAAATTCTGGATATTTACTAATTTATAAAAAAAAAATAATATTTTTTTTTATATTTTTTTGTTTCATTTTTCACACAGCTTTGAAAATGCTGTACAATTTCAAATATTCGTATGTTTTTCATGATCAACACTCACTCTTCTAATCAAAGTTGACAGTTTTAAGGGGGGGTTAAAGAGAAGAGAGAATCACTATCTTTAGCGAGTCATTTGTTTACTTACTTTGTTTCTATTGTAGTTGTTGTTGCTGTTGTTCTTATTCTTCTGCAGAATATATCATAACAGATTGCACTCTCGCTTTATTGGTCTTTGGTGTGGGGTGGCTGTGGTTAATTTGGCCTCCACAGGGAATTAAATAAAATCTATCCTACTATGCTGGTGTTGAAGTCAATCAAAAACCAAAGCAGTGTGTGTGTGTGAGTGTGTTCATTTATGTGCTCTTCACTTGTTGTTATTTTCTTTATTATGAAAATTATAGAGGGTATGGTGTAAAAAGATGACAGTTTTGTTTCTATGTTGGAGGGTTTATTTGCTTTATTGTTGTTCTTGTGTTATGGTTATGTCGTGAATAACTCTTCTGTTGTTGTAGTTGTTGTTTTTTCAAACTTTGTTGAGTCAAATATTTGTAGAATAAAGGCAGCTAGCAAAGAAAAATGTTTATCATTTTCACTAGGGGCTTTGTTGTTGTTGTTATTGCTGCTCTGGCGTTATTGCTTTTTGTTTGATTATGCAGGTATTTGTTTTTTGTCTTTGTTTTATATTATTTTATTTTTCTCATATTCTTCTTATGGATTTTATTTATTTTGTTTTTCTTTATGTTTCATTTCTTCTCTTATAGCTTTATTTTGCCTTTCTTTTTTTTTCATTTCCTTTTTTTTATTAATTTTGATTTCACCGCACCGCACCGACTCGGACTTTCCTACGACAATTCACTCTCACTTCACTGACCAACGGTACCGTCACTGATTCTATATAAGATAATAATAAAAATCATCAAACATTGAGGCTTTACTTGCTCTCACATTCTGCCATCGTACACTATTTATTTATTTAATATACTGTATTCACAAATATGCATGGAGGAGAGCATTCATCGTTACATTTGAATGAATGAATATCTTGTTTTTCTTTTTTTTATTGGGGGGATTGTTTGTCTCCACGAGCTTTGTTTGTTTGTTGGATATTTAAAAGAACAACTCTGATCTTGCACTAAGTGTTTGTGGGCTTTTGATGTGGTTTGGCGAGACTAGATGAAAAACGCAAATTAAACTCTTTCTCTAACTCTCTCGCCCGCTCATTATTGTGCTCTCTCTCTCTTAAACGAAAGCAAAGTAACGATTGCGGCATAGTGCCACCAAACAACTCATTCGGCAAAAACAAAACACATACTCCATACCCAACGCCAACACCAAATAACAGTGTTGTCAATATGCGGTTTCTGAGAAGGAAATATAAAAAACGATAAGTTCGGCCCCTCTTAAACAAGTGAACTTAATTTATGTAAAATATTTTAAAGAGAATAGTCAATGAATAGGCTTATTTGGGGTCAAGAAATAATAGGGGTGTTTTATTTACCAATTAAGCGGATTTTCTCGCTGAGTTTGTATAGAGAAAAATGCTATACCCGATAAGCTAAGAGGCTAATCTTATCGCCGCTTAATTAAACACTTGATGCCATCATTTAATTTGAATGACAAAACTGAAAGAGGAATAACGCAACATATTTATTCAAAGTTCTGGAATGGCGAAATTGCTTAAGATTTTAATAAAATCACATTTATAAACCCCGAGAAACATTTTTTTTTTTGAAATTAAAATGACTTATTTTGTTTGTTTTATTGATAATTGATTATTTCTGATATATGTCAGTGCTGCTAACGTTAGCGAATCCGCTAGACTGGTGAATAAGACAATCCAAATATTGGGGATCCCTTGATATGAGGTCTATGGCCTTTAGGAATTATAATCGTTTGTCACATATTCAGTTGTAGCCCAATTTGGCAAATTTTCAAGCTAGAGTTTTAAAAAGTTACATCGTGGAAATTAGGGACAATTTGATTGCGATTTGAGGAACATAAACCAACGTTATGTACCAAACCTCATCCTAATCAAGTAAAGGCAGGGGCTTCGTGGATATCAAGGCGTCTAATGGGAGCGGCCTACAACAATAAGCAGTATCCTTGCTATACTTTAGTCGTCTTACTTTATCCGAGAGAAAGATATTTCGCAAACGGCGTGACGGACACAGCTAGATCGATTTCAAAAGTCCGAACAATAAAAAAAGTCTACAACGGCAATGGTAAGAAAAATTAAAGATTTGACATGACAACAAGACTTCGATTTGACCAAAGCTCATCGTTAAGCCTATTACCTATTCTCCAGTGCAGATCAACAGCTCAGTTCACAAAGACAATGGTCTATAAAAGGTATAAAAGAGATGAGGATGTGAGTTCACTACAGAATGTATGGTGGAGGTTTTTGGCAAAACACTGCGAAACTTTCAAAGAAAATGTTATTCGGCTTCCATGTAGTAGTAACGAAAGACCGAGTCTAGATCTTTACAGGACCATAACCCTCCAAAAAAATCTTTTGTTGGGCGACAATACCAATGCAACTCCTGAGTATGGGGGAATAGATAGTCTTCAGTTGTGGCTATCAAAAAAGCAAACGAGTTATCTCGGATAAGGATCGCTAAAAGAGGTAAGGAGTCACGTTTTTTTGCAAGGTCTTTTTGACTTATTTTGCCTTTGAGTGGGGCTTCTTAGTTCTCTCCACGACCATATTCGTATTCCGAAATAGCTGTGACTTTACTTTTATACCGACAATCTTTTATGAAGATTCCGCATTCGCTCCGCGAAATGGTGAAAGAAAAAATATTCCCGCTTTCAGCTTGTGGAAAGACCGAGTCAAAATCCTCAAATTGAAGTTTTCAAGAAGAATCTTTCAATGGGTGACAAAGTCAGAACTACCAGTGAGAAAGGGAGTCCAGTAAGTTTTCCGTGGTGTCAATAGGACGACATAGCCATGTCCGATGGTAATCGCTGAAAGAAGTAAGAAGCTAATCACTTATACCAAGGTCTTTTAGCTCCTTTGCCATAACAGGTTGACTCCTTAACTCTCTTCTCGTCTTGCGAGATGGGTGTGGATTAACTTTGGTAGCCATAGTAGTCTATGTTTCCGCATACCTCCTTTAAAGTAGTTCTGCTTGATATTTGGACTATGAGCCAGTTCTGGAGCTGGTGCTTGGAAGATAAGAATGGCATTGCAAAGTATGCAAAGGCAACTGTAAGGGAAGTATGGTAAAAATACTGGGAAAGCAAAAACAAGGATCTTGTCCCATGAGGATCAGATTGCTGTGAATCTTTCAAAGACAAAAAGTCCGCAGACAGGTGTTTTATAAGAACAAAACCCAAGGGAGGCGAAGGTAAAAGACTAGTTCTATACAGTGAGATGAATAGAAAGGGATTTTTTTCGGGATTGAATTGAGGCTCTTTCTCTCTTATTACCACAAAGGTCCTACAACGGGTAATCACCGAACCAAAACGCCAATCTTCAAGAAACCAATATGAATGTCAAAAGCACTTACGCATTTGTAAAGGCAAAACATGAACGACGGAAACTGGGAGGACGAAGAGATCCTGATCTTTATAGATGTGGTCGGGAATGTTAATGTTGACCTACTTCGATGGCTAACATCGAGCCTTACGGATGTATATATGTTATGTACCCGCCAGGTAGAGGTCTGCGCCATGACACATAATGTCATTTATACTGCGGGACATGTACAGGTCTTTCACGGAGAAGTTTGTGACATGGCCACTATCGCAATCTAAGCTCTGATAAGGAATATACCTTCGCCCTAAAAATTGAAGCTCTTAGGCAGTCGCAGCGCTCAAGACCATGAGTTATAAGATGGTGAGCATTTTTGGTATTGGTAAAGTTGCAAATGTACTTCAGGGGTCTCCCAAATACATCGAAAGAACAAATCAATTTGGAGGGGGACTCTTTAAGAAGAACTGCCATCATAGGCCTAGTTGAAGTCGTTTTCTTACCCATAATTCAGAAATTCTGAAAAGTTTATGACATCCGATAGAAGTGGGCTTTCCAAATATGTACTTTTATGTGTCTGAGGACACTTGTCTCCTCGCATCACTTTTACCTTCCATTTGAGTTCTAAAGGGTGATTTTTTTGAGGTTAGGATTTTCATGCATTAGTATTTGACAGATCACGTGGGATTTCAGACATGGTGTCAAAGAGAAAGATGCTCAGTATGCTTTGACATTTCATCATGAATAGACTTACTAACGAGCAACGCTTGCAAATCATTGAATTTTATTACCAAAATCAGTGTTCGGTTCGAAATGTGTTCATTCACCGTAACGTTGCGTCCAACAGCATCTTTGAAAAAATACGGTCCAATGATTCCACCAGCGTACAAACCACACCAAACAGTGCATTTTTCGGGATGCATGGGCAGTTCTTGAACGGCTTCTGGTTGCTCTTCACTCCAAATGCGGCAATTTTGCTTATTTACGTAGCCATTCAACCAGAAATGAGCCTCATCGCTGAACGGTGAATGAACACATTTCGAACCGAACACTGATTTTGGTAATAAAATTCAATGATTTGCAAGCGTTGCTCGTTAGTAAGTCTATTCATGATGAAATGTCAAAGCATACTGAGCATCTTTCTCTTTGACACCATGTCTGAAATCCCACGTGATCTGTCAAATACTAATGCATGAAAATCCTAACCTCAAAAAAATCACCCTTTATATTGTCCCAACCGTTACACAAAGATTTTGGCCATTCCGCCCAATAGAATCGAAAATGTGCGCGTTTTTGAGACTCTATGTTGGCATCACTGCCAGCAATGCTCGTGTGTTTGGCATATGACGACGATATTGAGAATGGTATGTGTTATTGTGTGAGGCCACTGATGTTACGTAGCTACGGAGAGCTTTTGTTGCTGTTTTCCACACTGAAGACATTGTTGCTCTCACACTTGCTCGTTTGCTTGCTTGCCTTTCTCTTGCTATTTTTATTGGCTTGTGGGCTGTTGTTGTTATTGCTGTTGACGTTGATATAGTTAAATGTATGTGATTTGATTTATAACAATTTTTTAATCAAAATTATTAATGAATATTCCTTGTAGTTGGCAAAGTTTTCTTATAAACGAGGCATTTTTCAGTTTTTTGCAACTGGGAAAGGAAGAGTAATAGATGGTAGTGGGGGATTTAGTTTGGGATAGGACAAGCATGTTCTGAATGTTTTTGTTTTTCACTTTCATTTCAAATGTTGAGGTACGTATGGATTGACTAATGAAAGAACGTACATACGAACAAATGGACAGACGGCTAACATTCATTGAATGCAACGGAATTGTACGAAAAATTATTTGCTCGCTTATTCGACTCATGCTACGACGACTGCCTGTTGTGCATGGCTCACGCTCAACAACACAGTTGAGTGAACTCTGAATAGTCATCATCGTCACCACTGTTAAATTGTTGATGGTGCTGTTGTTGCATTTTTGTGTTATGGCGTTATGTATTGTTGTTCTCTTTTTTGTTGGGTGTTGAAGCTAACACTTGGTTTGCAACAACAACGTAGATGCGACGGCGTTACTCAATGGGTTTTATAATTTTCTTTATTGCTTTTTATTATTTTTTTTCTTTCATATCTCTTTTAGTGGCATGTTTTTGTAGCAAAAGAACTATCAACCGAAAATTCGCGTAACCGTAAGACACCACGGCAAATGAAAAAAAGAAAACTCACACAACACGACATTTACCGCTGTCAACGAAAACTGACTTTTGCTTGCTCTACTCGATTTACATATCCATAGACAGAAGGCGCACGGACGGACGGACATGAGGACAAAGAGCCACTAAAATGGGCAAAGAAAAAGACTCTTAAAATTTTCTATCTGCCGCCCATTTCTTGCTCGCTCGTTAGCTCTCTCACTCTCTTTTTCTTGCAAATTGATTTTGTCCTCGATGAGTTCGGTTGTGAGCCATGTTAAACAGTGTTGCCATATGCCATGAATGTTTGCGATCAACATTTTGGGGGAAAATAAAACGAAACCCTTTAGAAAGCAGTAGAAGAAGAAACTATAAATCAAATAATTTTCAAGTCAGGAGATACTTTAAATTGTTCCCAGGCCGTCATATGCTCTACATGCTGCATGAAAAGTAAGAAATCAAACTACGAAGGGTAAGATAAATAACTCGGAGAACTAGCAACAATTGCGATAGCTCTTCGCTTTTCATTGTAATGAAATACATAGTTAACCACCATCTATTGATATATTATGGGTATAAGTTCTATATGATGACCTTCTCGACAGACTCTTTAAATTCAGACTGAGCGAGGCACTCTATTTCGTTGGAGATCTATCTGCAAGACAAGACAGAGTCTGAATAGGAAAATCCACATTCAAGGCTTCTAAGAATGAAGAAGATATAGTGCTAGTACAGCAAAAGATAAGAATCACCTTAGCAGACCTTTTGTTCTCCTTGCCAGCCTCACTCCTGTCTTGAGTAAAAGCTGGAAAAAGATTTTAACGGCCCGGGATACCTTACGAGGATTATTTGACCCTATAATCAGCGCCTTGTAGCTTTTATTTGCAAAGGCCCAAGAAAGGCTGTAGTCCCATCAGGGATACTACAGCGATCCATACAGACCTATTGAGTGAAAATGTTATGAAGAAGTCTTCTTTTTTAAGGACTATGAAGATGACATTTCAGAATTAATTCAAGCGAGACGTAAACGTGAATTGTGATACCTGCGGTCCAAGAAAGTCACAGTTTATATATGATTTTCATAGTAAACGGGAGATCTGATGATTATTCTGAAGTTCCCCCAGATAGCAAGTGTTCAGCCGATCGCCATCAAAGGCGAAGTATATGCCTCCGCCAATTGGGAAATACACGCGTAGTTCATGAATACTCACGATCTTGTGGATTATTTTACCCATCACCATAGAATGCGAGTATACTTATCTAAAAAGTATATATATTCTTAATCGTCTTGACATTCTGTGTCGATCTAGCCATGTACGTCCGTCCGTCTGCTAAAATCGCTGAAGCGTTCGAACGGATAAACATCAACTTGAAATGTAGCTCTCATAATTTTTGTTGAGTAGGTCGTTGGGGGTTGCAAATGGGCCATGGTTGGGTTAGGTTTAAGTGGCAGTCTGCCACCATACTCACTTAGACGTTTTCGACCACAGGAGCAGAATAAAAGACGTCTGTTCTAGCCAGTGACAGCAATGCGGTAGACCTCTTCCAGTCTATATTAGATTAGACCATACCGCTTCAGATTTGGATACAGCTGTCGTATAAAGCGATTTCCCGATCCGATTTCTTGAGCCCCTAGAAGCAGCAATTGCTGTCCGATTTCGTTGAAATTTCGCACGGAGTGTTTTTTATGACTACCAAAAACTGTGCTAAATCTATAACGGTCTATAACCGGTTATAGCTTCCACATGAACCGATTTTCAAATTTGACATTATAAGCCTTTGAAAGCTGCAATTATGGTCCGATTTGCTAAAATTTTGAATGAAATGTTTTGTTATGACTTTTAATAACCGTGATAAGTGCAGTTCTATACCCCATATGAATGGATCACTCGATCTGACATCTTGAACCCCACAATTAGGCCAGGCCGAACCTAAGACATTTTTGCAAATGCAAATTTTGCCCATGAACTTTCCACTAAGGAGCAGCGGCAAACTTCTCACATATCAATGAGTGCAGTCCGAATCAAGTCTAAGCTCAATGATAAGGGGCCTCCTTTTTATAGCCGAGTCCGAACGGCGTACCGCAGTGCGATACCTCTATGGAGAGAAGTTACATGGCATAGTACCTCACAAATGTCGCCAGTATTAGGAGGGTAAAACCACCGCTGAAAATTTTTCTGATGGGTCTCGCCAGGGTTCGAACACAGGCGTTTAGCGTCATAGGCGGATATGCTTACCTCTGCGCTACGGTAGCCTCCACCTACTACTAAACGACAATTGAGGCATTTGCATACATCAGTAGCAGCAGACCAAAGCTCGAATCGAACAAACCACCTGGACTGGTTGTTGTAACAACAATAGCATGTGGAAGTGGCGATCCTCGTCAGCGCCCGGCCTCTCACTAAGACGCTCCGCTCGATACCGCTTAGTATCCGCGTCTGCCCTTGCAGCTACTCCGTATGGAACATTCCGCTATCCGCAACCTGTGGACGTGCCCGGTAGATGCAGCTAATCTTCTCTTAACAGCAATGAACACAACATAGATCGGACCTCAATGTTCCAGCCTGCGTGGTGCTCACAGCTATCCCGCGCCGGCACCTAGACAGGTCATCTCATTTAACTCAACTTCCGAAGCATATTGTTAGTGGTAATCGACCACATGTGGCTTATAATTCCATAATTAACAAATAAATGCTTCGTCTCAGTTGACACGCTTAATTTTTGATCGTGTTTTCCTTAAATTTTTATTCAGCCGGTTAAATAACACCTTTCAAAAATATGGCAACACTGCAGTTGTGTTTTTCACTTATGACGGTGGAGCCAGAGAGCCCCCACCACCAATTGAATACCGTACGATTTTTTATTCTTGGCAAACAAGCTGTTGTTGTTATTTGTAGTTCCTTTCCTTTATTTTGATTCGATTTTTTCGGTTACGTTATAATGGGTTGTTTGATTAGTAGCCTAACTGGCCTGCTCAATTCTTAAAGATTGCGTAAACTAATTTCACTTATTACAGACTAGGAAGAGATAGCCAACAATGGGATATAAAAATATTATTTTGTTATTGTTCAAATGATTACGCGTCACAAAGGCTTTTCTCAGGGCGATGATCACTTGCAAATGCAAAAACAAAAAAAAACACAACAAACAGCGCAAAACAAAAGCAACAACAGGCGTACATGTTATCATCATTTCGTCAAAGACTATGAACTACGACCACCACCAGTACCACTACCATCACCCATTAGCATCGGCAAAACATTCCGCACGAAAAACGGAAAATCTCGCGGCGCACTTACTCACCGAAAAACACAATACCAACGTCAATGGCTGCCTGGCCTACTGGTTGATGTCTTGCTAATTTATCGTAGTTTTTTTAAGCTTTGTACTCTCTCTTTCTCTCTCCACAAAACACAACATGCGGGTCTTGTCAACGAGAGAGGTGGAAAGTGTTGGCGGGTTGGGTATGTAAGAGTTTGCCTAAGAGAGCCCAGTGCCTAAATGTAACTGACAAGTGTTGGATATGAAAAGCTTTCACATGTTGTCTTTTTCTAACAGCCATTGACTAAACTAAAATAGTTTTTAAAAGAGCTGTGAACTGATCTCTAAAGTAGAGAGAGGGAGAGAAAACTACAATCATTTTGGTCATTTAGGTATGCCATGCAGTGATATGTTAATGAAAGTAAATCAAAATTAGCGTAGAAAATTCATTTAATTTGGGCAATATGGGAATTAAATGAAAGGTATTGACAAGATTCATAATATGAAATTTTATTTATCATATGGGTGGTGAAAAGGTTGAACCCTCTATCTGCACATTCTTGCTACCGAATGAAAGATATTTACGAGTAAAAAAATTGTAAGCGGGATTAAAATTGTTATATCCATCATCGAATAACGGTGTAGGTAGGTATATTCATTTTGTCTTTTCGTTTGTAACATATTAAAAGGTTTCTTTTCGACCCTATTACATACCCTCATATTTTCCCATGGACATTCCATTAAGGAACAGGGACTTTTTCTCTGAAACTTTGCACACACACACAATTTTGTCTAACCTAGGCAACTTAAGTTCGAAAATGAGCTATATCAGACTATATATGATATAGATTTAGGGACATAAACCCACAAAAAGTTCAATTTAATTGCCCATTTCGCCGAAGTATGGAACAGTGGGTTGCATTTGACCACTCGGCATCTGTGCCAAATACAGTCCACATATTGCCATCTGGAAGATCATGCTACACAGTTGGATCAAAACTAGAGGACAGAGTGAGCCTGGGGGTCTACATTGAAAACCCAGGGACTGAGGTCTCTTTTAGACTGCCTTACCATAATACGGTCTTGCAGGCGGAGATCTGGGCGATCATGGGATGTGTGATGTAAAATGCAAATTTGCCCATGAACATTCCATTGAGGAACAGTGGCAAACTTCTCACCTATCAATGAGTGATATCCGATTCAATTTTTTTTATGATAGGGACCCTCCTTTTTATAGTCGAACGAAGTCCGAACGGCGTGCTGCAGTTCGACATACCTTTGGGGAAAAGTTTTAACATAGCGCCATAAGCGGACATGCTAACCTCTGCGCTACGGTGGCCTTCAATAAAGGTACCCTGAATAAGGGTACTAAAACTATCCTTTCCCACGAAAAAGGACTTTAAAACTACCCTTTCCAGTGGAAATGGTCCTTAGGCCACTTCGTAAGGCAAAGGGTACTTCCCGTAACCTTTCCCCGTGGGAAAATGTTATTAGACTGCCCTTTCCCACGGAAAAGAGTATTTAGGCTAACCTTTCTCATGCAAAAGGGTACTAAAACTATCTCTTCCCGTGAAAAGGGGTACTTAGGCTACCCAATCCCAGGGAAAAGGGTACATGGGAAACCCTATCCTATGGAAACTGTTACTTAGGGTTCTTTTTCCCATGGATAAGGGTACTAAAACTATCGTTTTCCATGGATAAGGGTACTATACTACACATTGCATGGAGAATGGTACTATAGGGTACTTGGGCTACCCAATCCCAGGAAAAAGAGTATTTGGGAAAAACTATCCTATGGAAAATGTTATTTAGGGTTCTTTTTCCCATGGATAAGGGTACTAAAACTATCTTTTCCCATGGAAAAGGGTACTTAGGCTTCCCTTTCCCGTGGATAACATAAACTAAAACTACAGTTTCCCATGGAATAGAGCATAAACATTAGCCTTTCCCATGAAGAGTACTTAAATTACCCTTTCCCATGAAAAAGAAGAGTAAACCCACTATTTCCATGCTAAAAGGGTACTAAAATTACCTCTTCCTTCGAAAAGGGTACAAAAGTCACCTTTGCCTTTGTTTAGGGTAGTCCTAAACTTTTTTCGTCGACTGTAGTCCAGCGGACCAAATCATATAAACATACACACACGCACATGTACGTGTGCGGGCGGCCGCTGGCTACAGGTGCTTTGTTGTTAGCCTTAAAAAGGGTACTTTAATTACCTTTTTTTTGGCAAAGGGTGCTAAAACTACCCTTTCCTTTGGAAAAAGGATATTTAAACTATCTTTTTCTTTGGCAAGGGTACTAAAGCTAACCTTTTCCTTGAAAAAGGGTACTATCACTACATTTCCCTTAGAAAACTGGTACTTAACCTACCCTCTTCCTTGGAAAGGGGTACTAAAAGTAAAGTTTCTATGGAAAATGGTACTAAAACTACTCTTTACTTGGAAAAGGCTACTAAAACTACACTTTTTCCTGGAAAAGGTCGGTAAAACTACACTTGTTCTTGCAGTAAGTTATTTAAACTACCCTTTCCATTGAAAAAGGGTACCAAAGCTACCCTTTCCCTTAGAAAAGAGTACTAAAGCTACCCTTTCCCTTGGAAAAGGGTACCACAGTAACCCTTTCCCTTAGAAAAGGTTCCCAAACCTAACCTTTCCCTAAGACACGGCACCAAACGTTACCTTTCCCTTAGAAACGGATATCAAACCTAACCTTTACCCGGTAAAAGAGTACTTAAACTACCCTTTTCCTGGAAAAAGAATAATTAAACTATCTTTCGCTGGAAAACAAAAATTAAACAACCCTTTCGCTTGAACAAGGGTTTTAAAACTACCCTTTCTCTTGAAAAAAGGGTACTAAAGCTACACCTTGCCTTGAAAAGGGAACTAAAAATTCAGGGTACAAACACTACCATGGAAAAGAGTACAAACGTTATCCTTTCTCATGCAAAAGAGTAGTAAAACTTCCCCTTTCCATGCAAAAAGGGTATTTAAATTACCCTTTTCTTGAAAAGGTAACTAAAACAACCCTCTTCCTTTGGAAAGGGTACAAATTACCGTTTGTCTTGAAAAGGGTACTTAAATTACCCTTTGTCTTGAAAAAGGTTGATAAAATTACCCTTTACATAGGAAAAGGGTACTAAAACTTGCCTCATTCCCCGAAAAAGGGTAGTTAAACTACCCTTCTTCTTGGAAAAGGTACTAAATCTATCCTTTTCCCTGGATAAAGATGCTAAAATTACCCTTTCCCTTGGAAAAGCGTACTAAATCTAACCTTTCCTTTATTAAAAGATACTTTAACTAGCCTTACTCTTTTAAGTACCTGCAGGTACTCTACACCCACGCCACTAGGATGGTTAACATCAAGATTCTGTCAGAGCTAATAGCTTTTCTATGATTTCGACACGACTTTGTCCATAAGTAACTCTGGCATCCGGCAACCTTTGGTAGATTTCTCACTTTTCTTCGCTATTTATCTCTTATCATTGGCTTGCTGCTAGGATAAGGGGATCATTATTCGACAATGCCAGATTAATAAAGCATCTTTCCAAAATTCTTAGATAGGACATCTTCGTTTATGCTGCAGAAAGCGAAGTCCTGAAATTATATGACAATGGACGGCTGGTTGATGAGAGATTTCCCAATTGGTCACAGCTACTTGGCACCAGAGTTGGCAATCCCATAGCAGCCGGCTGTACGTACCGGATTGGGCCGAAAGAGTCTTTCATTGGCAAGAGCTGCCGACTAAGTGTAAAACACACTGCTACAACAACAACAACCAAAGTCGGAGTTGCAGTTTTTGAGACGCTTTATTCCAATAGATTTATATCCAATAGACCTTGGGAAAGGCAATCACTTGCAACTACCAAAGGCGGATTTATAAAGGTGGTCTCACACGAACAGCCAGGTTTGACGGTACTAAGATGACAGATTTTTGTTTGCATTCTCCTTGTTGTTATCTTCTTTCTCGCATATTCTCTGCTCATGTACGCACATGTATACACACACGCACAAAAATTTCTTTGCGTGTGTTGGCAAAAGTACGATCAGCTTGATGACAAGATGGCAGATTGCACCATATGATTTGTGGTTGTTGTACAAATGAGACCACCTTTAATTGTTTCGCCGTGGCACTACTACCAAGCTGACGGCTTTGACAGGCAACTTGGTCGAATGGAATGAAATAGAACCTTACTATTCACATTGAGGTTTGTTCTGCGGTCAGAGACTACGATCGAGGGTGATCATTGTTTGCCATGTCGTAAGGTTCTTTAGGTATGCACTGATTATCGTAATGAGAGGCGAACTTGTACGGGAACTTATAATTATGGGTGGGGCGTCATCGCTTATAGAACATAACGGGGAGACGCGTTTCCTTTTTTCTGAGTCTCTTTGGTTTTATCAAGGTTAGAATGGTAAGCGTTGAACGGTGCCGGGATAAAGAGCTATCGAGAGTTTTAGGGCGATAACAAGGGGCATAGAGATAGAGGCGAAAATAACTGTTTGATATCCCGAAAGCTTCTGCATACCTTGTCTTAATATTCACCAAAAAAAATTTTTTTGTTGCATATTTTTAGGATTAAATTATTATTTTTTTTTATTATTATCGTTATTTTATCTTATGTTAATGCATTGAATTTGAATGTGTTGATCTTAAACATTATTAGCATTTCCTAAATTTAACTAAATCTTTACTATACACTGTGGTCAATTTGAATAGGATAGAGATAAAGGAGGCTGTGGGAAAGGCAATTTGCGTCAAGAAATATATGGTCCAAAACATAAAAGAAACTCTTAACTTATGAAGGGAGGTAAAAACGAATTTGCTGCAAATCTAGGGGCTTAGGAGTGAAGCTTAAAGAGCTGTCAGGTTTAAAGGGTTCTTAACTAATATTTACAAAAAAATAAAATAAAATCCAGCATTTAAAAATGTCAAAGTCAACTTGCTGAGGGGGTTGCCCCACAATGGCTTTCTATTCATAACGTCGTGAATTGTAAGATTGAATTTTTTCCACAGTACACTCCAAAGCTGCCTTAATATCATGGAAAACGGGTACACCTTGACGCTTGGCCAAATCAATCAAATAGGAACGGCCACGATTGTAATCCTTAATGGCGGTGGGAGTGAGCTGGAAAATAAACAAAAAATTAAAAACAAAATCTTTTTTTTATTTTTCAATTTCAACTCACCTTCTCATTGCCTATAACACAATCCTCGGGCAACATCTGCACCGCCAATACCACATTGTACATGAGACCTATGCAATGAGCTGCTAATGTCATGGGTGCCAGAGAGCGTGTTTCATTGGTGATAACAAATAATAGGACTCGACTTGAGTCGAGCAATAGGGGATTGAAGAGATTCGTTCGTACTGGCGACAAAGTCCAACTCAGAGATTCCTCAGCTATGGTCAGCTCTTCCACGGTCTCCTCATTGGTCGTCTTGTTGGCCCCGCTGTTGGTGCGACATTTCCGGCGGGTACGCATGAAATTGGCCGCCGTCGATTTAGGCTGACGGCTGCGCACCCTCCAATTGGGCCCTGAGGATTTGTTATTATCGTCCTCCTCTGCCACCGCAGGTTTATCGGGCAAATCCAATAGACTGGGATTTAGACTCTCATGCAAAGCGGGTAAATGAAATGAAATGCCTTTGGATTTCAAATAGGGTATGGCTAATTCCTGACGCCATTTGGTACGCAAATAACAGCTGCCACCCAAATAGACCTCACGGAAGTCGGGAGCCGCCGCTGTGGCGTAACCCATCAAAGGGTCACAACAATTAATGGAATTTATAGAACTACTGCTAGAGAATACCGAATCGTTGGAGTCACTCTCCTCTTCATGTGTGGCTGTTGTTTGAGTGGCCGTATCCACCACCTGCAAAGCTGCTAAAACAGCGGCCGCCGCCGGCATCTGTGGTTGTATGGTTTGCGTGGTGGTTACCTCGGTAGTCTCTATGGTCTCCACATTCACCAGCACATGCTGCTTGGGTTTGCCCATTTGCGCTTGAGAGCGTGAACGCAATGGCTCCGTGGGTTGTGGTGAAGAGGTTCCACTATCACGACTGCGGGTAAGAAAATCATGAGAGTTTGGCAGGCGTTCCTCACTGCTGGGAACGCTAGTGTTGCTAGAGGTGCGCGAAATGTTTTTGCTTGTGAAATATGTAATGGCAAATGTATCTTCACCTGAAAAAGCGAGAAAAAAAAATTAAATATAAGAAAGAGGCAAAACATTTTCAAATTTTCAAGCGAACTCACGAACTTTTTTCCATACGAAAAAAGGTTCTCACGAACTTTTTTCCATACGAAAAAAGGTTCTCACGAACTTTTTTCCATACGAAAAAAGGTTCTCACGAACTTTTTTCCATACGAAAAAAGGCTCTCACGAACTTTTTTCTATACGGAAAAAAGGTTCTCACGAACTTTTTTCCATACGAAAAAAAATTCTCACGAACTTTTTTCCATACGAAAAAAAATTCTCACGAACTTTTTTCCATACGAAAAAAAATTCTCACGAACTTTTTTCCATACGAAAAAAAATTCTCACGAACTTTTTTCCATACGAAAAAAAATTCTCACGAACTTTTTTCCATACGAAAAAAAATTCTCACGAACTTTTTTCCATACGAAAATACGAAAAAAGGTTCTCACGAACTTTTTTCTATACGGAAAAAAGGTTCTCACGAACTTTTTTCTATACGGAAAAAAGGTTCTCACGAACTTTTTTCTATACGGAAAAAAGGTTCTCACGAACTTTTTTCTATACGGAAAAAAGGTTCTCACGAACTTTTTTCTATACGGAAAAAAGGTTCTCACGAACTTTTTTCTATACGGAAAAAAGGTTCTCACGAACTTTTTTCTATACGGAAAAAAGGTTCTCACGAACTTTTTTCTATACGGAAAAAAGGTTCTCACGAACTTTTTTCTATACGGAAAAAAGGTTCTCACGAACTTTTTTCTATACGGAAAAAAGGTTCTCACGAACTTTTTTCTATACGGAAAAAAGGTTCTCACGAACTTTTTTCTATACGGAAAAAAGGTTCTCACGAACTTTTTTCTATACGGAAAAAAGGTTCTCACGAACTTTTTTCTATACGGAAAAAAGGTTCTCACGAACTTTTTTCTATACGGAAAAAAGGTTCTCACTTTGTGTGTTTGTTCTTGTTAGTATTTTTTCTTTTTTTTTAATATGCTCACCTTGCAAATTTGCGAGATATACCGGTGGAGGTGGCACATTGGTACCTTTGATTGGTGATATACAACCGCTCTCATGTATTTCTTGTTGCAATACCGACAAATAGGCCGATATTACACAGAAGAGATTAAAATCAATTTGTTCGCCATGGGCCGATGCATTGAACGATGAATTATTGCCACCACTCTGCACATTGTCACTTTGAGAGAAGGTGGCATTTTGAGCACACGAAGATGATGATGTCGATGTTGATGTCAATGATGATGATGACGATGAGTTATCGTTAAAGTTTGTACTACTAGTATTGATGTTGTTGCTGTTGCTGTTACATTTGATGCTGTTGTCATTGTCCAAAGCCAGTAGAGCTTCACGTTGAGCGGCAATGATTTTTTGTAAATTATCCAAATTAACTAAGCTTGGGGCATAGCCCAAATACAAGAGAGCACGTTGACACTGTTCAACAGTGATGAGTTCATACACGGGATTGACACGGTCAAAAGCACCGCGTATAACACTAAAAATGAAAAGAGAGAGAGAAAGAGAGATTAGAAAGAGAAATATAAAAAAATTAAAAAAAAGTGTGGTAAGTTGAAAATTTGAGTTACTATGCTCGAAGAAACTCTTTGGGACATTTTCTCCTTAAGTAGATGGTCATGATATTCCAACAGAAGTAGTTTGGGAACCATCCAATTATTTTCATTTTTGAGAACCTTTGCTCACCTTTTTCTTTGAGTTTGAGGAAAATGTGGTAAGTTGAAAATTTTAGTTACTATGCCGAAGAAACTCTTTTGGAAATTATCTCCTTATGTAGATGATCATGATATCCAGAAAAAGTTTGGGGACCATCCAATTTTTTTCAACTTTGAGCACCTTTGCTCGAGTTTTTCTTTGAGTTTGAGAAACTTTTAAAAACGTGGTAAGTTGAAAATTTGAGTTACTATGCTCGAAGAAACTCTTTAGGACCTTTCTCCTTATGTAGATGGCTATGAAATCCGGAAAAAGTTTGGGGACCATCCATTTTTTTTAACTTTGAGCACCTTTGCTCCCATTGTTCTTTGAGAACCTTGGTTCGTTTTTTTTTAATTTTTTTTACTTACACTTAAATTGAAGCTATATTCGAAGGAGGATCTCTAAAACCGGCTAAAATTTGCTTGGTACACTGTAGACCTGAGGAAAAAGTTTGGGGACCATCTAACATTTTTCAACTTTGAGCACCTTTGCTCGACTTTTTCTTTGAGTTTGAAGAACTTTTAAAAACTTGGAAATTTGAGTTACTATGCTCGAAGAAACTCTTTAGGACCCTTCTCCTTATGTAGATGGTCATGAAATCCGGAAAAAGTTTGGGGACCATCCATTTTTTTTTAACTTTGAGCACCTTTGCTGCCATTGTTCTTTGAGGAACTTGGTTTATTTTTTTTCTTTTTTATTTTTTTTTACTTACACTAAAATTGAAGCTATATTCGAAGGAGGATCTCTAAAACCGGCTAAAATTTCCTTGGTACGCTGTAGACCTGAGGGTATATTATTGAGCACTGGCAAACCACGACGGGTAACCAGTTCGCGTAAGATTAATTGATTGCGCGTTAGATCGATATACTCTCTGCAAGAAAAACAGAAACGAAAAAACAGTTAAGAAGCTTAAACACTCTCCTATAGCTATTAAAACTTACTGCTGAGATATATGTTCATTGAGTATACTTTGGTTAGGCCTGTAAGGATGCAGGACCAGCACCAGCTGCTTGCAGTTTTGACCCGCTATATGTGCCGCCTCAATGGCACCAGCAGACGCGCGTGTTTCTGAATCCATAACAAAGAATAACACTCGCGCTTTCTCCTTAGCACGATGCTCAAGTTCAATGAGATCTGGCGTCCAATCGGAAACTTGCTATAAATAGACAACAAAAAAAAAAAAAAAAAAAATTTTTTAAAATTTCCTTTTTATTTAAATTTTCCATTGTTTACTCACTGGATTATAAAATGAAATGCCGGACTCTTTTAGAGCAGGTATGGCAACATCAGCTCGCCAGGTTGTGGGATTGCAAGAGCCTCCTAAGAATACCTCTACGGGAGCTGATGTTGGCTCTCCTGGCTTTTGTTCATGTTGTTTCTTATTGCAGTCCTCTACACTGCTTAAAGATTTTGTGCTGCGCAGTTCACTTCCTGGAAAAGTGCAATTTAAGCTTGTCGTTGTTGTTGTTGTGTTCTTCGTCTTGTGCTCATTATCATTATCAGCAGTAGCTGTTGCAGCAACAGCAGCTCCTCCAGCAAAATTATCATCATGCAGTGAGCTAAGTATATGGGATTTGTCACAATAGCCCGGCGAAGTGGAACCAAATGAAGAAGTGCTGAAAAAGAAGAAGAGAAAAAAAATTGAAAAATGTGTCAAATATGAGTCTATTTATAAGAAAGGTGGAAAGGGAAAGCCTTTGAAGAAAAACAAGCAAACCAAATTAGGTCAACATATCTCATGTTTCATAGGGAGAAATACCTTTACAAAGCAAAGCAACAACACATAAAAATATGCTATGTTTGGCCGGGCCATAACCTTGTAATCCACCACCAGAAGATTGCAGGGCATAACTGTACTTTAAGTACGAAATTTCAGCCAAATAAGGACATAATTTAAGCTTCTAGAAGCCATAGAAGACTAATCGAGAGATATATAATAGAGTTGCGTGACTGACTGATTATCGCCCAAACGGCTAGAATCATGAAATGTTGGTCTACACGGGATAAGGCTGAATTTGGTGATATTCGTACGTTTAGGTACTAAAAAGTACCAAAAAGTACGTTTCCAGCGCGAACGGAAAGGGCTAGAATTATGTTCTTGAACCAGAGCTCTGAATTTTAAAACTTAGGTACACTATGGCAACCTTAATTGGGTGACTATAAGAAATTTTTGGAAATTTGTATATTGAGGTACTAAAAATAGTAACAAAAAGGTACGAAATGGGTGAACTTTGTAATTTTGCACCAGATGTCTTTTAAGTCAAATTTTAAAATTTCACCTATATAAATCTGCCCAGTACAGGGTTGGGGAATCAGGAGACGACTCCGCAGTTGTTGGTGACTTGCCTGAGGAACTATTGACCAGATCGCTTAAGTCTGGCGGATTGCAGGCGACTGAAAATCCCCCTGCCACAATCGAGACAGGAGGGGATGGCATCGATACGGCACCCACAAGCCCTGTGTGGGTGGGTCACAAAGTTGGACTGGGCTCAAAGTGCTCGCCAGCGGAGAAGCACGAAACTCAGAAAGTACTTTTCCAGCAGCAGTTAGTGAAGAATCTAAGGAGAAATCGTCCACACCGCAAGTGCCCAATGTCCTGAGGAAGAGTGGTTCCACAACTTTCTTACCTGCCCCTGGATGCGTACGGAAGCTCATCATGGCAAGTTCTACCGAATCTTGTGAGTATGAACTTCTGGTGGAGTAGACGAGGCTAACACAGCAGTGGTGGAAGTTCTGAATCCTGACTATGGTCCGGTTTCTACAGATAAAGTTGGCTCGACGGTAGGAACTAGAAGGCATCTTCCTTCTTCTGTTCCTGTGGTATCACAATGGACGAAAACGTCTAAGTAAGTCTGATGGCAGACTGCCACTTAAACCTAACCTAACAGAGGGGAAAACCAGACACCAGTGATAATTTTTGATTGATTTTTAAGATTTTGGCGTAATGATGAGGTCAGTAAAAACCTTTTTACACGTTTTGATATACAGTTAGGGAGATACAGACATTTTAAGTTATTCAAAATGGAGTTTATTAATACCTAGGATGGAGAAAATTTAGATATAGTCTTGCCGTTGTTTGAAATACCTCCAAATATCCACCTATGATATTCTCGTAGCATACAAATTCTTGACTACTTTGACAAACTTGCAATCGGAGGTCACCTTAACGCAGAGCTTAGCGTGTTCGCCTATGACGCTGAACGCCTGGGTTCAAATCCTGGCGAGAAAATCTGAACGGATTTTAAGCGGTGTTTATCCCCTTCTAATGCCATGTAAAAACTTCTCCACAAAGAAAACTTCTCTCAAACGGTGAGACTTTTCCCCAAACAAATGGTAAGGATTGGGACAGTAAGTTCCCTAATGTCCTCTCCACATGGCCAGTAGTTAGCCTACCTAGCCAGAACTATCCTGTTTTGGTACCCCGTGACTCTTCTAGACTCCAAAATCGTTCCCATCTCATTTCCACTTTTCCTCAGTATCCGTCTCGTTCTGTCCCCTCCCAGGTATTCGGTCCGAAACCTCAACAAATCCCCATGCGGGAATTTTCAGCGAAATCGGTCAACAATTGCGCCCTCTAGAGGCTCCAGAAGTCATCTCGAGAGCTCGTTCTATATGGGAGCCATAACAGGTTGTTGATCGACTTGGATTAAAATTGTCACGGATGTTGGATAACTGCGATCTCTAGGAGCTCAGAAAGTCTTCTAGGGAGGTCGTTTAATAAGGGACTTCTCCCGTCCATTGCTACATTCGTGTAGTAGGTGCAAAGCCTCTGCAGTTATGAAAGTGGCAATTATAAAAAACCGTCTAAAATTTCAGTGAAATCGGATGATAATTCCGCCCTCTAGGGGCTCAAAAATTCAAATCAGGAGATCGATAATGTTCTCATAGATCGACTTATGCCATGACGTTATGTCCATTAAGCCTGTTGTAACGTTTATACTGTGCACTTTCTCTTCATTGCGGTCCACCATACTCCCCCCTCTAGCTGGCAACATTTGTGAGGTACTATGGCATGTAAAACTTCCCTTCAAAGAGGTGTCACACTGCGGCAGGCCGATCGGACTCGGCTATGAAAAGAAGGCTCTTTATCATTGTGCTTAAACTTGAATCGGGCAGCTCTCATAGATATGTGAGAACTCTGTCCCTGTTCCTTACCAGAGTGTTCATGGGAAAATTTGTATTTGCAAGGCTAACCAAAGGACGTCAACACACAACGGAAAACCAGACATCACTGATAATTCTCCCTTGCTTTTTAAGATTTTGGCGAAACGTTGAGGTCAGTAAAAACCTTTTTTCACTTTTTGATATATAATTAAGGAGATACAGACATTGTAAGTTATTCAATATGGAGTTTATAAATACCTAGGCTGGAGACAATTTTTATATAGTCCTGCCGTTTGAAACACCTCCAAAATTGCTATCTACGACACTATATTCTGGTAGTATAAAAATTCTTGACTACTCTGATAATCTTGCAATGTCTGTCTGTATCACCATCACCACTTTCAGTTCTGCTACTCTCTCTCGCTCCCTCACTCTCTCTCCTTCTATTGAATTCTTGACTGCTTTGATAATCTTGCAATGTCCGCCAGTATCACCACCGCCACTCTCAGTTCTTCTACTCTCTCTCGCTCTCTCACTCTCCCTCGGTCTCTCTCCTTCTATTGAATCCTTGACTGCTTTGACATTCTTGCAATATCCGCCAGTATCACCACCGCCACTCTCAGTTCTTCTACTCTCTCTCGCTCTCTCACTCTCTCTCGCCCTCTCACTCCCTCTCGCTCTCTCACTCTCTCTAGCTCTCTCTCTCCTTCTACTCAATTTTTGACTGCTTTGACATTCTTGCATTATCCGCCAATATCACCACCGCCACTCTCAGTTCTTCTACTCTCTCGCTCTATCACTCTATCTCTCGCTCTCTCTCCTTCTATTGAATTCTTGACTGCTTTGAAAATCTTGCAATGTCCGCCAGTATCACCACCGTCACATTCAGTTCTTCTACTCTCTCTCTCTCTCTCACTCGCTCCCTCTCCTTCTATTGAATTCTTGACTGCTTTGACAATCTTGCAATGTGCGCCAGTATCACCATTGTCACTCTCAGTTCTTCTACTCTCTCGCTCTCTCACTCTCTCTTGCTCTCTCACTCTCTCTCGACCTCTCTCCTTCTATTGAATTCTTGACTGCTTGACAATCTTGCAATGTCCGCCAGTATCACCACCGCCGCTCTCAGTTCTTCTACTCTCTCTCGCTCTCTCACTCTCTCTTGATCTCTCTCTCTCTCTCTCTCCTTCTATTGAATTCTTGACTGCTTGACAATCTTGCAATGTCCGCCAGTATCACCACCGCCACTCTCAGTTCTTCTACTCTCTCTCGCTCTCTCACTCTCTCTTGCTCTCTCACTCTCCCTCGGTCTCTCTCCTTCTATTGAATTCTTGACTGCTTTGACAATCTTGCAATATCCGCCAGTATCACCACCGCCACTCTCAGTTCTTCTACTCTCTCTCGATCTCTCACTCTCTTTCGCTCTCTCACTCTCTCTCTCCTTCTATTGAATTCTTGACTGCTTTGACAATCTTACAATATCCGCCAGTATCACCAACGCCACTCTCAGTTCTTCTACTCTTTCACTCTCTCTCTCTCTCTCGCTCTCCTTCTATTGAATTCTTGACTGCTTTGACAATCTTGCAATGTCCGCCAGTATCACCACCGCCACTCTCAGTTCTTCTACTCTCTCTCGCTCTCTCACTCTCTCTCCTTGTATTGAATTCTTGACTGCTTTGACAATCTTGCAATGTCCGCCAGTATCACCACCGCCACTCTCAGTTCTTCTACTCTCTCTCGCTCTCTCTCACTCTCTCTCCTTCTATTGAATTCTTGACTGCTTTGACAATCTTTGACAAGTATCACCACCGCCACTCTCAGTTCTTCTACTCTCTCTCGCTCTCTCTCACTCTCTCTCCTTCTATTGAATTCTTGACTGCTTTGACAATCTTGCAATGTTCGCCATTATCACCACCGCCACTCTCAGTTCTTCTTCTCTCTCTCTCACTCTCTCTCCTTCCATTGATTTCTTGACTGCTTTTACAATCTTTCAATGTCCGCCCGTATCACCACCGAACACTCTCTTCTTGTTCTCTTTCTCTCTCTCTCTCTCTTACCCTCTATTGAAAGTTCTTTATCATTGAGCTAAGGTTTGGTAGGTCAGTTTCCCTTATTCTACAATGCAAAAGCTTGATAGAGAGGTCTCGTAGTTATCTACATACATACATATACATACATACATACGTACTACAAATCATCACCACCACCTCAGTTGTTTTACTCTCTCTCTCTCTCCTTCTATTGAATTCTTAACTGCTTTGACAATCTTTCAATGTCTGCCCTTATCACCACCGCCACACTCACTTCTTATTCTCTCTCTTTCTCTCTCTTTCTTTCTCTCTCTTTCTTTCTCTCTCTTTCTTTCTCTCTCTTTCTTTCTCTCTTTTTCTTTCTCTCTCTTTCTTTCTCTCTCTTTCATTCTCTCTTTTTCTTTCTCTCTCTTCCTTTCTCTCTCTTTCTTTCTCTCTCTTTCTTTCTCTCTTTTTCTTTCTCTCTTTTTCTTTCTCTCTCTTTCTTTCTCTCTCTCTCTCTCTCTCTCTCTTTCTTTCTATTGTAAGTTCTCTATCATTGAGCTAAGGTTTGGTAGGTCGGTTTCGCTTATTCCACAATACAATGCAAAAGCTTGGAGAGTTTGTCTACATACCGAAATCTTTTTAAATCTGCAGCCAAAACACAAAATTCTCCAAATGTCAGGCCATTCGATTGGCGGCTGCCTTTGCGGGCCAACAATTTAGCGGTTTGTAGCATATCGCTAACTGAAAGATATCAAGAGACACAATGATTAGGAGAGGTACTTCATCAAAAATATATGAAAGAGAATTTTACTCACTCTGTTTGTCATTTGGATGAAAACTTAGTTCGTGAAATAGCTCTTGGGTACGATCGGCAGGTACAACATTGCATCTTGCTTTGGCACGCCAGGCAGCTAAGACCTCACTGTAAAGAAGTAGAAAAAAGAAAGAAAATTAAATTAGTTTACGATTTAATAAAGGTTTGGAGAAATTTAAAGAAAATCTAGCTTTTTATTTTCTTTTCCACCTTAAAAACTTTCGAGTTTCCTCTATTTCCTCTGCATCACTTGTGCTACTGCCCTGCACCAAGTTTGAATTCATTTTGAGGCGAAAGGTGAATGCTTTGGCATCTATGGCCATATAGCAAACGCTTGTTAGAAATAAAAACAGGCAGCAACATTTCAACAATTGCATCATTGCGGCCGGCCAACATACACACAACACTCTTGCTGGGGCTCTTAAAAGTTACGCCAACATGCAGCAATAGCAGCAGCCAGAGTTTAAACAACAATTTGGCCTTTCTTGGCGTTTCTTGGTAGTTTTTTTTTTTTCGGTTCCACCAAACAAACGCCCAATATTCTCCGCTGTAGACCAATAAATTTTGTAGCCAACAAATATGTAACATGAAATCATCAACGATTTTGCAATCGCTACAATCCCCCAAACAAGAAACACTTCAGCCCAGCAGACACTCAAGTCCCGGGGAGAGGTTTTCCAACTTATGATGGCTGGCGGAGGTTTAAAAATTCCACATCCGTTTATGGTGGCTTTGAGCAACAAACAACAACAGCACGAAGAAATGGCGCTGCAATTTCATTGATATTGGGAAATTTCCAAAAAACGAAAAAAAAAAACAGAAAAACAAACAATTAACGAATTGTGAATGAAAAATCTCTGCCTTAGGTGAAACTTTTCACAGCAACAGCACCACCATAGATAGTAGCGGCTATGGTCTTCACACCTCGGTAATCTCAAAAAGCTGAATGCGAATAAAATCAAAAAATTTCATTCGCTATGATGTGACTGTAAAAGTATTTTCTACGCTAGAGGAATGACCTTTGGGGGAATACGTTGATGACTGCCTTTGGCAGATTTGAAATATTTCCAATATTGTGTGGTGATGCTGTGTAGGCAGGCTGGCAGGCAGGCAGGCAGGCAGGCATGTATTAATGAGCTGATAATGGGAGGGCAATTTAATATGAAGAAGTTGTTGATGATTTCAAATTCCTATCAGTCTAATTGACGTCTCTACAACTTAGAAATATGAATTTTGAAAGAAAAAATTGTTTTTTGGGTGTGAAGATTCATAAATGAAGGCAAAAGGTCAACAATTAAATTAGAAAAAAAACACAAAAAATATAAAAAATGAAAATTTTAAACAATAAAAATTACGAAAAAATATAAAAAATAAATCAAGAAAAAAGAAGTTTTTTTTTCTAATTTTATAGAATACTACCCGACCGGTCCCGCTCCGCTGCGCCTTCTTTAACTATCTAATAACTTTTTAGGGTGGGAACACACAACGGGAAGGTGTTCTTTAGTATTTTCTTCTTCAATGTCCTCACAGCTTCTGCAAAAGTCGTTGCTGGCAACCTTCAGTCTGTCAGCATGTTTTCCGATTAGACAGTGACCTGTCATAGCGCTGAACGCCTGCATTGGAATCCTGACGAGAACATTGCGCAAAATTTAAGGTTATCCCCTCTTAATGATGGCGACGTTTGCGAAGTACCCCAAAGCGGTGTCGCACTGCGGCATGCCGTTCGGATTAGGCTATAAAAAAGGTCCCTTATCATTGATAAACTCAACTTGAATCGGAAATCACTCATTGATGTGGCAGAAGTATGCCCCAGCCTTGTTCATGGGCAAATTTTTACTCTACTCTTGAGTCCTATCTATATTACCGTTTTGGTAAATATTTCCGGTTCAGGGGGTTTTTCGGGGGTACCCAACCCCGGGGCCACCCCGGCCACCCAGACATTTGGCCATTAAAGTAAATATAAGATTCATACTCTACTTACAAAAACATTTCATATGAGCCCCATAATTGCATGATCGGTTGATAAGTTCTGGGTGGGGTGGACCTCAGGGTTTATCCCGAAAATGAGTATCTACTTCCCGAAAATCAAACAATTTTCACCCCAAATAGCTTCTATATATAGGTAGGTGTTTTGAGGTGGGTCGGCTCTCCAAACTCATTGCTGTTCAATTGGATATCAAATTCGTTTTTCTTCTCTCAAACTTTGTTTTTGGTGACTGTAAGAGTGCAAAAAAAAATTCGAACGAATCACATTCCCAATCTCCGAAATCTGGTGCTTTTGAAAATTTGGGTTATAAGAAGTTCTTTTTTAGTGGAGGGATGGCACCTCAGACATTTCGACTCAAATATGGATATCAAATTTATGCTCCACTCCCAAATTCCTTTTATTCTAACACCATATTGCACTGGTCGGTAAGTATGAAACGTTTGAAGGGTGTTTTGTTGCTAGGGCGGCCACCGGCACTTTGCCCTTAAAATAGATATCAAATTCGTTCTTTACTCCCAAATACCATTGATTTGAACTCCATATTGCCATAATCGGAAATGAAGTTCAGTTTAGTGGGTGCTTTAGGACGTACCTCCAAACACTTCGCTCCAAAATTGGATATCAAATTCGTTTTCTACTCTCAAATACCTTTCATTTGAGTCCCATATGGGTCAATCAACCTATTTGAATTAGTTTTGGAAGAAAAAGCGCCACCTAGACTTGAAAGCAAAATTAAATGTCATATTCGTAATCTACTCCCAAATACCTTTCATTTGAGTCCCATATAGACATGGTCGGCTAATATGCCCATTTGGCGGCAATTGGGGGTGGGGCGGCCTCCCATTACTTGGACCTTATTTTATATGCCATATTTATAATCTACTACCGAATACTTTTCATTTGAGTCCCATATTGTTATAATGGGTCAATTAACCTTGAATTATTTTTGGAAGGAAAAGCGCCACCTAAACTTGAACTCAAATTTTAATGTCATCTTCGTAATCTGCTCCCAAATACCTTTCATTTGAGTCCCATATACACATGGCCGGCTAATATGCCCTTTTGGGGGTATTTAGGGGTAGAGCGACCTTCCATTACTTAGACCAATTTTTTTATTTTTTATGTCATTTTTGTAATCTACTGTCGAATACTTTTCATTTGAGACCCATATTGACATGAATGTCGAATATATCTGTTTAGAGGAGATTTTGGGTTGGGGCGTCACGCTGCGTACTTGGACCCAAATTTTTTAACGATATTCGTTTTTTAGTCTCCAATACCTTTCATTTGATACCCATATTGTGCCTATCAGTTCTGTTTTGGTTTTGGTGTTTTTGGGGTAAGGGGCGAGATCGCCCCCATCCGATATCTACAAATTATATAGCTTATAATTCTTTCCAGACAAACCTACACAATTGGTTCAGACGTTTTTGATTCTAGGGAACAAACCGAGACCCAGTTATGATGGGTCGTATGCTCATTTGAGGCGTTTGTGGAGGGCGAGGTGCCCCCTATACCGCAATCTGATTTTTTATGCCAGATTCGTAATCTACTCCCGAATACCTTTCATTTGAGCCCCATATTGATATGAACGTTCAATTTGTCTGCTTTCAGAAGTTTTCGGGTTAGGGCGACTTCTTGGGTATTTGAACCCAAATTTTAATAACATATTCGTATTCTTCTCTTCAAAGCCTTTCATTTGATACTCATATTGTCATTATCGGTCCACTTTAGATTTTGGGTGGTGTTTTTGGGGTAACAAGGGAGGGTCCTTCCCCTTCCGATATCAACCAACTATAAAGCCTATTCCTTCTCCTTGGCCATATACGTTACCTACTCCCGAATACCTTTCATTTGAGTCCCATATTGTCATGATCTTCCCATAAAACCTATTTTAGCGGATTGTGGGGCTGGGGAGTCCCCCAGTTACTTAGACCCAATTTTTATTATGAAATTAGTATTCTACTCTTGAATACCTTTCATTTGAATCCCATATTGTTCCGATCGGTACACTTTTATTTTTTTGTAGTACGTTAGGGACAAGGGGGAGAGCCCGCCTCTCTTCCGGTATCGTAATCTACTAATGAATATCTTTCATTTGAGCCCCATATTGATATGAATGTTCAATTTGTCTGCTTGAAGTATTTTAGGGTTAGGGCGACTTCTTGGATACTTGAACCCATATTTGAATAACACATTCGTATTCTACTCTTCAATACCTTTCATTTGATACCCATATTGTCCGAATCGGTCCACTTTTGATTTTGGGTGGTGTTTTTGGGGTAAGGGGAGAGGGTCCTCCCCCTTCCGATATCAACAAAATATAAAGCCTATTACTTCTCCCTGGCCATTTTCGTTATCTACTCCCGAATACCTTTCATTTGAGAACCATATTGTCATGATCTTCCACTTAAATCTATTTTAGAGGATTTTGGGGTTGGGGCGGTCCCCCCTAGTTACTTGGACCCAATTTTGAGTATGAAATTCGTATTCTACTCTTGAATACCTTTCATTTGAGTCCCATATTGTCCCGATCGGTACATTTTTATTTTAGTGTAGTATTATATAGCCTACGTTTCCTTCCAGATCAACCTACGCAATCTGTGAACATTTTAAGGTAAACGGTTGAGCCGTTTTTGAGTCTAAATGGAACAAAAAAACAAACCGACAAACAAACACAAATTCATTTTTATACCCACAACCATAGGATGGGGGTATACTAATCTCATCATTCCGTTTGTAACATCTCGAAAAATTCGCCTAAGACCACAAAGAGTATAAATATTCTTGATCGTCTTGACGTTCTGAGTCGTTCCAGCCATGTCCGTCTGTCGAAATCACAATAGAGGTCGAACGCATAAAGCTAGCTGCTTGAAATTTCGCATATATACTTAGTATTAATGTAGTTCGTTGGGGATTACAAATTGGCTATATCGGTTCAGATTTAGATACAGCTCCCATATAAACCGATCTCCCGATTTGACTTCTTGAGCCCATGGAATCCGCAATTTTTGTCCGATTTGGCTGAAATTTTGCAGAGAGTGTTCTGTTATGACTTCCAACCACTGTGCCAAGTACGGTTCAAATCGGTCTATAACCTGATATAGCCTCCATGTAACCGATCGCCTGATTTGATTTCTTGATCCACCGGAGGCCTCAAATTTTGTCCGATATGGCTGAAATTTTGCCGATAGTGTTCTGTTATGACTTTTAACAAGTGTGCTAAGTAATGTCTAAATCGGTCTATTACCTGATATAGACGGTCTATAACCTAATATATCTCCCATATAAACCGATCTCCCCATTTGACTTCTTGAGCCTCTGGATGCCGCAATTTTTGTCCGATTAGGCGTAAATTTTGCAGACAGTGTTCTGTTATGACTTCTAAGAACTGTGTCAAGTACGATCCAAATCGGTCTATAACCTGATATAGCCCCCATATATATCGATTTGACTTCTTGAGCCCCTGGAAGCCCGATTTGACTTCTTGAGCCTCTGGATGCTGCAATTTTTGTCCGATTAGGCTGAAATTTTGCATATAGTGTTCTGTTATGACTTCCAACAACTGTGTTAAGTACGGTCCAAATCGGTCTATAATATGATATAGCTCCCATGGAAACCTGTCTCTCGATCACCCTTGTCCCCTTCCTCTGATGGTGGGTTCCCAAGATTCGGCCCGGCCGAACTTAGCACTCTTTTACTTGTTCAAAGATTGTTCAAAATTGTATTCCAAAACTTTTCTAAAGAGATTTTGTAAAAATTTTGTATTGAGAAAGTTTTGGCAAAATTTTAATTTAACAATTTTTTTTTTAATTTGTTTTTTTTTTTGCTTATATTAGTATATAGTAGTTGGGGACAGTAGGAATGATTATTGTCAAGATGTGATTCTGATTCTGAATAGTACAAATTCTCTTGATTTGGGATTTTAAGAGCATTTCGTAGGAATTGTAAATATATCATTCAAAACAAATTTAATCGAATTTTGGCTCATTCCAAAATAGTAGTTGAGGACAGTAGGAATTTATATCATCAAGATGGCTGAAAATTCAAAATTCTCCTGATGTAAAAGTGATAGAGCTAATTTTTTTCTTGGGAATGTGCCTTTCTTTACCATTTTGATTGGGTTTGTGTTCATTTCAATACAGTAGTTGGGGACAGTAGGAATTGATTATTTAGACTTTATTGGGATTAGTGTTACAAATTTATGAAGGCGCTTTAGTATTGATCTTCCATAGAAGTATTGATCTTCCATAAAATTCATAAAAAGTGGAAAAATTCGTGAAATTTTAAAAACATTTTCTCAAAAAAAAAAAAACAATTCAAGTTTACTGGCTCATTTCAATATAGTAGTTGGGGACAGTAGGAATTTATCTCATCAAGATGGCTGGATAGTTTAAAATTCACCTGATATAAAATTGATAGAAAAGATTTTTGTTGAAAATGTGCCTTTCGCAACCAATTTGATTGGATTTGGAATGTAGTAGTTAGGGACAGTAGGAATTTATCTCATCAAGATAGTTCAAAATTCTCCTGATATAAAAGTGATAGAGCAGATTTTTGTTGGAAATGTGCCTTTCGTAACCAATTTGATTAGATTTGGAATATAGTAGTTGAGGACAGTAGGAATTATATATTTAGTCTTTATTGGGATTAGTGTAAAAAATTAATGAAGGATACGTTTTAGTATTGATCTTCCATAGAAGATTTGTTTTTCATAGAATTTTTTGGTGTCAAAATTTACTTTTAAAGTATTGGAAAAGTTAAAAAATAATTCATAAAAATTAGAAAAATTCATGAAATTTTATAAAAAAAAAACAATTCAAGTTTACTGGCTCATTTCATTATAGTAGTTGGGGACGGTAGGAATTTATCTCATCAAGATGGCTGAACAGTTCAAAATTCTCCTGATGTAAATTGATGGAGCTGATTTTTTTTTGGATATGTGCCTTCCGTTACCAATTTGATAGGATTTGGAATATAGTAGTTGAGGATAGTAGGAGTTCTATATTTAGTCTTTATTGGGATTAGTGTTAAAATTTTATGAAGAATACAGGCTTTTGTATTTATCTTTCATAGAAGATTTGTTTTTCATAGAATTTTTTGGTGTCAAAATTGACTTTTTAAATATTGGAAAAATTTAAAAAAAAAATCATAAAAATTGGAAAAATTCATAAAATTTTATAAAAAAAAAATCTCAAAAAAAAGCAACTCAAGTTTACTAGCTCATTTCAATATAGTAGATGGGGACAGTAGGAATTTATCTCACCAAGAAGCATGAATAATTCAAAATTCTCCTGATGGAAAATTGATGGAGCTGATTTTTTTGGAAATGTGCCTTTCGTAACCAATTTGATTAGATTTGGAATATAGTAGTTGAGGACAGTAGGAATTCTACATTCAGTCTTTATTGGGATTAGTGTTAAAATTTATGAAGAATACGCTTTAGTATTGATTTTCCATAGAAGATTTGTTTTTCATAGAATTTTTTGGGGTCAAAATTTACTTTTTAAGTATTGGAAAATTTAAAAAAAAAAAATCATAAAAATTGGAAAAATTCATGAAATTTTATAAAAAACAAAAACAATTCAAGTTTACTGGCTCTTTTCATTATAGAAGTTGGGGACAGTAGGAATTCTATATTTAGTCTTAATTTTATGAAGAATACAGGCTTTTGTATTTATCTTTCATAGAAGATGTTTTTCATAGAATTTTTGGGGCCAAAAATTTACTTTTTAAAGTTTGGAAAAATTAAAAAAAAATTATAAAATTCATAAAAATTGGAAAAATTCATAAAATTTTATAAAAAAAAATTCAAGTTTACTGGCTCATTTCAATATAGTAGTTGGGGACAGTAGGAATTTATTTCATCAAGATGGCTGAATAGTTTAAAATTCTCCTGATGTAAAATTGATAGAACAGATTTCTTTTGGAAATGTGCTTTTCGCTACCAATTTGACTGTATTTATGTTCATTTCAATGTAGTAGTTGGGGACAGTAGGAATTCATTATTTAGTCTTTATTGGGATTAGTGTTAAAATTTATGAAGAATACGCTTTAGTATTGATTTTCCATAGAAGATTTGTTTTTCAAAGAAGTTTTGGTGTCAAAAATTGACTTTTTTTCAAAAATTCAAAATTTTTCAAAAATTCATAAAAATTTAAAAAAATCATAAAATTTTATAAAAAAAAATTTCTCAATAAAAAACAAATTAAAGTTTACTGCGAAATTTTTTCATTGTTTATTATGGTTTTCAAGAATTTTTTTTTTTTTTTTTAATTTCACTTTTTCTTGCTCATATCAGTATAGTAGTTGGGAACAATAGGAATGCAGCTGACTTTTATAGTAGCATAATTTCTTGAATTTTAGATTTTAATAAGGTTTTTGGACGGATTTTGATTCATATCATATTTTAGATTTTCATACAATCGGATATTGTCCGGCTGCGGACCATAGGGTCATCTGTTTCTATTACAAATAGAAAAACAAAAAACCCTTTTTGAAAGTAAGCCAGAAAATGTGTTTCTGTTTTGTAATAGCATTTGACTGGTATGCTACATCGCGAATTTCGTTTGGAACCACCTAAACTCTTTATTAAGAGTTTTCTTGAACAAAATTTTTAATTTTTTTTTATATTTTCAAAGAACTGATTTAACCGATTTAATTTTATGGGAACGTTTAAAAAAATTTGTTCTTATTGTCTTTCTTATTCCATTCAAAATAAACTGAATTCCTACTGTCCACAACTACTAGAACACAAAACCAAAAATTTCGACGAAATATCTTATTCTGCATAATCAAGGACATTTTTTGAGCTCAGAAAAACGTTTTTAGGGATCAGAGGTATAGAGTTGTAATGCAACTTTTATTTTTGGGTTACCATAAAAGTGACGTACATTCCTACTGTCCCCTACTACTATATTGAAAGAAGTAAGCAAAAAACTAATTTCGTTACAAATTTTGTATTAAAATCATATTTACGCCATTTTGTTAAAAAAAAATATTATATAGCCATTTTCTGTGATATATTTTTTGTTGAAAAACTACAATTCCTACTACCTCTAACTACTATATTGTTGTGATAACAAAACCAAAAATTAAAACTAAATTTCTTATTCTGCACAATCAAGGGTGTTTTTTGAGCTCAGAAAAATGTTCTCAGGGATGAGAGGTATATTATTGGGTTGCCCAAAAAGTAATTGCGGATTTTTCATATAGTCGGCGTTGACAAATTTTTTCACAGCTTGTGACTCTGTAATTGCATTCTTTCTTCTGTCAGTTATCAGCTGTTACTTTTTGCTTGCTTTAGAAAAAAAGTGTAAAAAAGTATATTTGATTAAAGTTCATTCTAAGTTTTAATAAAAATGCATTTACTTTCTTTTAAAAAATCCGCAATTACTTTTTGGGCAACCCAATACTATATTGATGTGATAACAAAACCAAAAATTAAAACGAAATTTTTTATTCGGCACAATCAAGGGTGTTTTTTGAGCTCAGAAAAACGTTCTTAGGGATTAGAGGTATATTACAATAATGAGTCTTACCATAAAAGGAAGGTGCATTCCTACTGTCCTCAACTACAAAAAAAAATTATTTTTTTTTTATTTTTTCAAAAAAATGTTTAACGAATTTTATGGGAACGTTTAAAAAAGGTTGTTTTTATTCTTTGGAAAATTGAATTTTTATCATTTTTTTTTTTTGCTTTTAAAACCTGACTTTTTGCCAAGACTATTCCTCATAACAATTTGGCTTTATGATATGTTAACTGCACCATTAGACCGCTTCATAGATGAAGTGCTACATATTTCACTGAAGGTGTAGGTGTAGCTGTAGTTGTTTGCCTTAACCATTGATGTTGGTTTGATTGTGGGTGGACCTGTTCTGTTTCAACATTCAATTTGTGATGCTCTCTCTCTCTAGGTGAACTATAAAACCATAATAGTTCCTACATCCACTCACCTAAAGCATGGCTGTGACAACCTAAGGTTGATTGAATGTAAATCGGTGAATGGTGAATGATGAACATTCCTATACACCTTCTATTGTTGTTGAATAAGCATTTAAGCATCATCGTCCATTTAATATGCAAATTGCTCATGGTGGCTTATGCCGTGATCACTAATAATATATATAAAACGCCATCACTATCACCGCCACCAGCAAACGAGATAAAGCATAAATTTATGGCATAATAAAAAAAAAGCAAAAATTAATAACTATTGAATGACATAATCATCATAACCATATTTTTATCTAATCCCTGCAAAATAAACAAGAAAAAAAAAAAAGCTAGAAACAACGACTCAATGACTGACTGACTGACTAACTGACTAACTTAATGGTGATTGTGGAGTGAGGGGAATTTAAATGGTCATAATTATTGCCAAATGCGGTTTTGGAAAGTCTTGCTCTTTCAAAGTAAGAACCATCTTTATTAGGGGGAAAATCACTTTCTTTTTCATTGCATTTTCCTTATCTCATTGCAATGATAATGGCGTTGGCAACTCAAGCCTCATATATGCAATGTTTTTTTTTCTAGAGCAAAAACCATCGACAACTGCCACACATCCGGTCTTCTTCGGCCATTATCACAACAGCAAATGAATGTTTTTTGTTTTTCCTACAGCCCCTGAGTGTGCATTTCTACTTCGTTTACCCCTTGAGGGGAGAAGAGCAAGAACCTTTGCAATATTTTTGGAATTTTTTTTTTTCAAGAAGTATTTTATTTACTTTCATTTAGAGCTTAGCTAAATATTTGCCCATTAATGGGCTTTAAAGCAAATACGATAAGTGAGCATAGTCTTAGAATGAGAATTGGAAGAAAAGTAGGTCCCAGCAAAAGTTTAATATGAGTTTTTTGAATTAAAAAAAAAAAAAATCCTACTGTCCCCTACTACTATACTGTGAAAGGTAGAAAAACTAAAAATTAAATAAGAAATTGAAGGAAAACAGGTCACAAAAATATAAAAAAAAAATACTCTTAACTATTTAAAATTTTGAATTAAAAAAAATCCTACTGTCCCCTACTACTATACTGTTAAAGGTAGAAAAAATAAAAATTAAATAAGAAATTGAAGGAAAACAGGTCACAAAAATATAAAAAAAAAAATCAAAAACAATATACTCTTAACTATATAAATTTTTGAATTAAAAAATTCCTACTGTCCCCTACTACTATACTGTAAAAGGTAGAAAAACTAAAAATTAAATAAGAAATTTAAGGGAAAACAGGTCACAAAAATATAAAATAAAAAAATATACTCTTAACTATTTAAATTTTTGAATTAAAAAAAAATCCTACTGTCCCCTACTACTACACTGTAAAAGGTAGAAAAACTAAAAATTAAAAAAGAAATTGAAGGAAAACAGGACACAAAAATATAAAAAAATAAAAAAAAAAATATACTCTTAACTAGTTACCCTTTAAAAATCAAATAATGAATTCCTACTGTCCCCTACTACTATATTGATAAAAGTACAAAAGAAAAATGAAAACTATGACCAAATTTTTAAATTAAGTAAGAAATTGAAGGAAAAAAAATATTTATTAAAGTTTAATACATGGTGTTTAAATTTAAAATAACCCGAATTCCTACAGTCTCCAACTACTATATCGATGCGATTACAAAACCAAAAATTTAGATGAAATTTCTTATTCTGCACAAACGAGCATGTTTTTTGAGCTCAGAAAAACGTTCTCAGGGATCAGAGGTGTAAAGAATTATAATGCGTCCATTTTGGGTTACCATACATTGGGTTACCATTCCTACTGTCCCCAACTACTATACTGAAAGAAGAAGGATAACACAAATTTCGAAGAATTTTTTTGGTACTAACAGTGTATTTAGGCCATTTCATTTAATAAATGATATTTTATAGCCATTTTCTGTGACATGTATTTTTTTTTTCAAAACTCCAATTCCAACTGTCCCCAACTACTATATTGATGCGATCACAAAACCAAAAATATTGACAAAATTTCTTATTCCGCACAATAGAGGACGTTTTTTGAGCTCAGAAAGAAGTTTTCATGGAACAGAGATATAGAAATGTAATGGGTCTTTTATTTTGGTTTACCATAAAAGGTAGGTGCATTCCTACTGTCCCCAACTACTACATTGAAAGAAGGAGGAAAACACAAATTTCGATGAAAATTTTGTATTACAAGTATATTCAAGTCATTTTATTCAAAAAATAATGTTTTATAGCCATTTTGTGTGATATTTATCTTTTCTTTCAAAACTCCAATTCCTACTGTCTCCAACTACTATTTCGAAGAAAGAAGGAAAAAACAGATTTCGTTGAAAATTTTGTATTACAAGTATATTTAAGCCATTTTATTCAAAAAATAATGTTTAGTAGCCATTTTGTGTGATATTTATCTTTTCTTTCAAATCTCCAATTCCTACTGTCTCGAACTACTATATTTATGTGATCACAAAACCAAAAATTAAAAGGAAATTTCTTATTCTGCACAATCAAGGGCGTTGTTAGAGCCCAGAAAAACTTTCTCCGTGATTAGAGGTTTATTACAATAATGCGTCTTTTATTTTGGTTTACCATACAAGGAAGGTGCATTCCTACTGCCCCCAACTACTATTTTGAAGGGAGAAGGAAAAAAACAAATTTTGATAAAACCATTGCATCAAAAGCTTATTTACGCCTATTTTTTAAAAAAATAATTTTTTATATCCATTTTCTGTGACATAAAATTTTTTTAAAACTACAAATGAAATAAGCAGAAAATTCAAAATTACAATGAAATGTCTTATTTAATTACGATTTTTCTATTCACATAATTCCCTGGGAAATGACCATTTAAGAAATCTTTTCAGTAAACTTTAGTCAATTCAAAAAAAAACCTTCTCTATTATTAGGTTTACTCAATAGCATCAATGTTTTTTTATTTATGAATACAATAAAGTGTAGGTGAATTCCTACTGTCCGCAACTACTGTATCGAAATGAGCGAAACTTCAAATTCCTTTGTTTAAATCTTACTGCCCAATTTAGCCGAATTCATTTCTACATAAATTTCTAATCTACCCAACTACTCACAAATTCCTACTGTTCCCCACTACTATATAAAATTGAGCAGAAAATCTAATGTTTCGAAAAATGTTTAAGCAAAAAATTTCCCTTTTAGTAAACTATATTCCTGACCGTAGGCATATAGTTTACTACCATATTGAAATGAACTAAAATCCCAATTATTTTTCACATAAATTGCTACTGTTCCCAACTACTATATTGACATAGGCTAATCAGTCTCTACTTTACTCCCCTAGTATATCTTGTAGTTTTGCAAGTTTTCATTTTCAAACACCATTTCATTTAACTAAAATTTTTCTTGAGTGTGCTCTCCCTCTGGGGGCCTGCCTTTCAAAGTTTCCTGATCATTTTCCTAGAGGCTTTCTCTTTACCCCAATCCCCAACATTAGCATAACCAGGAAACTTTTGCAACTACCCCTCTATAATTTGGTATTTATATGCACACAGCAATTAACACTTGGTATGTGTCGGTATGTGAAAAGAGGCAAAGAACCCCCAAAAAAAGAGCTAGGTAGGTGTACATACATAAGTGTGTGCGTGTTTCCCTAAAAATCTCTTCGAAATGCTGAATGCACAATACCCAGTGTCTAATTGAATGAGAAGACAACACTTTATAGAGCTATTGAATCTAATGTAAATGTTGTTGCCTGCTAGCTAGCCAGCCAAACAACCAGTCAGCCAGTTGTTGGCCTGGCGCATAGCTCTGTGTTGTTGGTTGTTGTGCTACTATTATAACATTTGTTGGTTATTGTTGTTGTTACCGCTGTTTTGTTGGCGCTGCTATGGCTTGTGCAAAAACACAAAAAACAGGAGGGACCCGTTTCAATAAGAATCAACCACAAAATAATCGATGATGAGGTCATAACTAATAATAAAAATGACTTTTAAACATATACATGTAAACACTCACATACGCTCAGTCACACATTGAGAATGTTTTGAAGAGCCAAAGAAGCAGAGAATGTGAGAGAGGTATGCCTTGGAGCCCAAGAGAGAGTATTATAGTGGATAACAAAATATTAAATGTAAGGGCATGGGGGAAGGGGTAGGGGGGGGGGGTTCAGTCTCCCACAAATCTAGAGAGTATATGGGAGTATTAAAGAGAAGTATGAGTGCAGATATCAACGACCTAAGAAACCAATAACAACTCAATTGTGAAGAAGACCCACACTCTGCATTAATGGCAACGGGGATGACAAAAACAAATTGGGGGAAAACTACTAAGTGCAAGTGAAATGTTACTTGGGAATGAAATGAATTTTAATAAATTAACAAAAAGAATAAAAAAGAGGAAAAATTACAAAATAAAAATTATTTCTTAGTCATTCAAAGATTAGATTAGAGTATAGGTGAATGCCTACTGTCACCAACCACTTAATTTTTTATCCCAAAATTAAAACAAAATTTTTTCATGAACAAAAATTCATGAAATTTGTGTCCGTTATGGGTTTTTTGATTTTTTTTTTTTTCATAATGGATTTTATAAAAATCTAATTTAGAGATTATTGACGTTAAAATCAATTTTAAGAAAAATTAAAGTGAAGAAACTTAATAATGAATAAATCTACAGATATATTCGTTATTTACTTACTATATTATAATCACAATAAGGAGTTAATGAATTCCCTGTATTCATCTTCAATATACCATAGACAAAAAAAACCTAAATATTCAGTCGAAATTTGTTCTAAAAGGCGTATTCAAATGCAAATTTTTCCATATTCTACAAGTCCCTTGCAAATCTTTGTTGCCTGGCAGCCAGAAAAAGTGAAAAGGTAATTCCTAGTGACCCCAAAAAAATTCGAAATTTGTTAAGAAAAGTCTATTCATGTAGTTATTGCTGTCTGCATTAAAAAAATTTACACTCCCCAACTACTTTATTTTTATATAAGATAAATTCAACAATTTTTGACGAAATTTGGAAAAAAGTGAATTCCTGCTGTCCCCAACTACTATATTAAAAGGAAAAAGAAAAAACCAAAATTCGAAATTTGTTAAGAAAAGTCATTTCATGTAGTTATTGATGTCTGCATTAAAAAAATATACTCTCCCCGACTACTTTATTTTTTTTATATAAGATAAATTCAACAAGTAAAAGCATGCTAAGTTCGGCCGTGCCGAATCTTGTATACCCTCCACTATGGATCGCATTTCCCGGTATCTCTTTTTAGACCAAGAAAAGATAAAAGAAACATTTATGGGCTTCAGACCTTTTATCGGAAGATCGGTCTATAGGGCAGCTATATCTTAATTTAGTCCGATCTGAACCATATTTAGGTAAGATATCGGGATGCTTAAGATAACTCACTGATTCAAATCTCAGCGAAATCGGTTAAAAAATAAAGCTTTCATGTGCTTCAGAACCTTCATCGGCAGATTGTTCTATAGGGCAGCTATATCTTAATTTAGTCCGATCTGAACCGTATTTGGGTGAGATATCGGGAGGCTTAAGATAACTTAGCGAAATCGGTTAAAAAAATAAAGCTTTTATGGGCTTCAGACCCTTTATCGGGAGATCGGTCTATATGGCAGCAATATCTTAATATAGTCCAATCTGAACCATATATAGTTTGGATTTCAGGAGGCTCGAAACAAATCGCTGTTTCAAATTTCAGCGAAATCTGGTAATAAATAAAGCTTTTATGGGCATTAGACCCTTTGTCGGCATATCGGTTTATACGACAGCAATATCTAAATATAGACCGATCTGAACCATATTTGGGTCCCAACTCACTGCTACTCACTGTTTAAATATGCTTAGAATTTTACGACGATCCGAAATATATTTACTTTGTAGGGTGGGAAATTGATATTTTGATTCGTTGCAAACGGAATGACCCTATCCTACGGTGGTGGGTATAAAAAATAATCTTAAAACTTTTTCTTTTTTTCATATTTTCCACACAAGTCCCAAAATTTCATTTAAAGTACCTAAGTTCGATTTTACCATCCCTGGTAATTAGTAGTACGACCAAATTTGTTAAGAAAACAGCTGTTATTTCTTTATATCAATCAAAGAGCTTAATACCCATAAAGAGAATTAATTTGTTTAATACAGTGGCAAAAGAGGAAGAAAGAGAGACGAAAAGAGTGAGAGAGAGAGTTTGATAGCAATGCATTCAACATATGTTATTATTATAATATAGAAAATTGAGGAACAAAAGACCCTCCTTCTTAGGCGAGTGGGTGTGAGGCGTAGAGTATATGACCATACAGCATGATGAGCGGCAGTTTGATTTTCCTTGTGTTGCTTCTGTGTTTACACTACTACACATTTAGCTGTGGTTGGATGGTTGACGAGCACATATTGCTATATTACACGCATAAACAAAAAGAATACAACAAAAAAAATCATACTCGAGATATAATAAAAACACGCACTTGAGATTAAAACAAAACAAAGTCAAATGTATGGCCAAATTGGGGAGAATTGTTTTTGGATTGGCACCTTGGCGCACGTTCACACAATGTATAAACACACACATACATATGTAAAACCACCAACAATTGTTAGAGGGGATACACTGACACACGTGCTTTGCACTTCGAATTTAGAGATAAGAAACTAAACGAAATAAGAGCCTGGGAGATATGATGAGAAAAATGTTATAAAAGTACTGGTATAGAAAGAATTTATGAAAGAAAAATCATATGCCTATAGACCTATTTATTTTCTTAATTAAATCAGTAATTTGCATTCATGAATGGGTTTACTTTTGCCTTTGGTATACAAGAGGGAGCGCAGCATTTAAATACCCCAACATACCAACAAATGAAGTACGATTTGGTAATGTTTGACCTCCTCTAATGCTGGCGACAGTAGATAAGTTTCAATATCTACCACAAAATGAGCTTGAAAGCATACTGCTCACAATCGGTCATATTAATGAGCTGCATATAAAAACCAATTTTTGATAAAAGATTTTGTGGCAGCAATCACATGGTATTCTCCTCAAACAATTTGTTATTTCTATGACAGAGGGAGAGGTAAGGGAAACCATTCGCCTTAAAAGGCTATTGACAACCGTTGGAAAATCAAGCAGCATATAAACCATTGGCTGTATATTGCAGTTTTCGAAACTATTACCATATATGGTGTTGTAGTCTGGTGGACAATTTTCAGTATCATATCATTTTGGGAAGAAAGAAAAAGGCAACTTTTCTTTAAAACGGCTTTTGGTTAAAAACCTTTTGTTTAACATTGGCTATATACTGCAGTTTTTATACTACATATGGTATTGTGCTCTGACGGAAGACACTTCAAAAGTCCAATTCCTGTTGTCCGACCATTACTGGGAAGAGTGTAAAAGGCAAGTCTTGCCTTTTAAACCTGCGCAAGTCTTGCCTTTTCAACCTTTGGTATCACAATGGACAAAATCGTCTAAGTGAGTATGATGGCACTTAAACCTAACCTTACCTCGTGTACTAATCTGACAAAAGATGGCGGAAAAAGTGTCCGATCAATCCCCATAAAACTCCCACAAGCGGACATGTCGACCAAAAGAAAATGACTTTCAAATTTGGGTTGTCTTAAGATGGCCACTTTAGGAAGTTATGCGTTGGAAATAAAAAGTATTAAGGAGTAGAAACGTACACTCATAAAAAAAGTCTGCTGATAATAGCAAACACTGTTTGCTGACTGTTAATAGTTTATTTTGCTGCTATAACAGCAGTAAGTCTGCTGTCATCGGGTAATAAATGCAGCTTTTATGGGCTCAGTCCATTATCCGGCAGATCTGTCTATATATTAGCTATATCTAAATATAGTCCGATCTTAACCATATTTAAGTTTTATTTTGGGACGCTTAGAGTTACTCACTGTTTCAAATTTCAGCGAAATCGGGTAATAAAGGCAGCTTTTATGGGCCTTAGACCCTTGACCGGCAGATCGGTCTATATGGCAGCTATATCTAAATATGCAACGATCTGAACTATATTTGGGTCTGATGTAAGGAGGCTTAGAACTCACTTTTTCAAATTTCCGCGAAATCGGGTAATAAATGCAGCTTTTATGGACCCTAGACCGAGCCATATTTGGGCCGGCTGTCGGGAGTTTTAATACACCTCACTGTTTCAAATTTCAGCGAAATCGGGTAATAAATAAAGCTTAAATGGGCTTCAGACCCTTTATCGGCAGATCGATCGGTATAGCAGCTATATCCAAATATGGTCCAAATTTGGCCAGTTTAATAACTTAACCTAAGTGAACCAAAAAGACGTGTCTGTGCCAAGCTTCAGCTCAATATCTCAATGTTTGAAGGCTGCACAGTGATAACACCAGACGGACGGACAGACACACGGACATCGTTAAATCGTCTTAGAATTTTACGACGATCCGAAATATATATTCTTTGTAGGGTCGGAAATTGATTGATAATATACCCCCTTTCCTACGGTGGTGGGTATAAAAAATGAGGTATTTTTACCAATTTCACAGTGACAAGTATTTTGGGAATTTTCGATTTTGAAAAAATGTGGGTTGGGGTTGCCGTGATGAGTTGGCTGGTTATAAAAGGTGATGCATGTGACGAAACGGGATCAGTCGGCGAAGTAACTAGGTTCAACCAGCTGGTCAGGCGGTCATACAACATCAAGCCCACAGGAAGCCAGTGATTATACCCAACCAGTGGAAAAGTGAACCAAGTAAACTAGTGAGCAGTGACAGTGCCAACCTTGAGTTACCTTGTGTCTTTGATCCTTCTTACATGGTGGCGTACCCGTAACCGACGTAACTTTGATCCTTCCCGTGTCTCCGAGTCTTCTTACGACCCCTTAAGCATCGTAAGCTTAGATTTTTCTCGTGTCTCCTACCTTTCTTACGTGGTGGCGTATCTGTAAGCGACGTAACTTTGATCCTTCCCGTGTCTCCGAGTCTTCTTACGTAGTGACGTTCCCGTAAGCATCGTAAACTTAGATTTTTCTTGTGTCTTCGACCTTTCTTACGTGGTGATGTTCCCGTAAGCATCGTAAACTTTGATTTTTCTCGTGTCTCCGACCATTCTTACGTGGTGGCGTACCCGTTAGCGACGTAAATATAGATTCTTCTCATGCCTCCGACCATTTTTACGTGGTGGCGTTCCCGTAAGCATCGTAAACTTTGATTTTTCTCGTGTCTCCGAGCTTTATTACGTGGTGACGTTCCCGTAAGCATCGTAAACTTAGATTTTTCTCGTGTCTCCGACCATTCTTATGTGGTGACTTTCCCGTAAGCATCGTAAACTTTGATTTTTCTCGTGTCTCCGAGCTTTATTACGTGGTTGCGTACCCGTAAGCGACGTAACGTTGATTCTCCCAGTCTTCTTATGTGGTGACGTTTCCGTAAGCATCGTAAACTTAGATTTTTCTCGTGTATCCGAGCTTTATTACGTGGTTGCGTACCCGTAAGCGACGTAACGTTGATTCTCCCGTGTCTCCCAGTCTTCTAACGTGGTGGCGAACCCGTAAGCAACGTAAACTTTGATTCTTCTCGTTTCTCCAAGCCTTCTTACGTGGTGGCAAACCCGTAAGCGACGTAAACTTAGATTCTTCTCGCTTCTCCTAGCCTTCTTACGTGGTGGCGTACCCTTAAGCAACGTAAACTTAGATTTTTCTTGTGTCTCCGACCTTTCTTACGTGGTGACGTACCCCTAAGCAACGTAAACGTAGATTCTTATCGTTTCTCCGAGATTTCTTACGTGGTTGCGTACCCGTTAGCGACGTAAATATAGATTCTTCTCATGCCTCCGACCATTCTTACAGCTACGTTCCCGTAAGCATTGTAAACTTTGATTTTTCTCGTGTCTCCGAGCTTTATTACGTGGTTGCGTACTCGTAAGCGACGTAACGTTGATTCTCCCGTGTCTCCCAGTCTTCTTACGTGGTGACGTTCCCGTTAGCATCGTAAACTGCGATTTTTCTCGTTTCTCCGAGCCTTCTTACGTGGTGACGTTCCCGTTAGCATCGTAAACTTAGATTCTTCTCGTTTCTCCTAGCCTTCTTACGTGGTGGCAAACCAGTAGGCGACGTAAACTTAGATTCTTCTCGTTTCTCCAAGCCTTCTTACGTGGTGGCGTACCCTTAAGCAACATAAACTTAGATTTTTATTGTGTCTTCGACCCTTCTTACCTGGTGACTTCCCCGTAAGCACCCTACCATTGATGCTTCTCGTGCTGTGTCGTAACCTGGAGTAACATAGCAGGGACTCCGCCGTATTCTTGAGTTTCCTCGCGTGGTGACGTACCCATAAGGCTCTTAGCAACTGCTGTATTGCTTCGCGTTGCCCTAGACGAGACCACTTCACATACACGTGACCGACTAACCGTTTCTAACCCCACCGACTTGACGCCTCGAGCCCTACTCGCTACACACGCCCCGCCAACGTAGCCACCAGCCAACCAACCTGGACGAAGTGCCGTACCAGATCACGTCTACCAGCTGACAGTTCCTTCAGGGATCACCGAGTCAGACGCTCCATCTCTGCCCCCAACCAGACGAAGTGCCAGGTCACGTCGAAACACCCACGCCGAACCTACAGGCAACGTCCGGATCCATTATTACCTTATCCTTACGTCATTCTATCTCTAACCTCAATAAAACAGATTGTGAACCTAAATATTGGGTTGCCCAAAAAGTAATTGCGGATTTTTTAAAAGAAAGTAAATGCATTTTTAATAAAACTTAGAACTTTAATCAAATATACTTTTTTTACACTTTTTTTCTAAAGCAAGCTAAAAGTAACAGCTGATAACTGACAGAAGAAAGAATGCAATTACAGAGTCACAATCTGTGAACAAATTTATTAACGCCGACTATATGAAAAAACCCGCAATTACTTTTTGGGCAACCCAATACATAACCGTCTTTCTCTACTCTGGTCGCTGCAAATATAAATTTCTGAGACGAACCCTAACCCCCCCGAGTTATACCCCAGCACGCGAGGGGAAACCTGTCGCTTCAGTGGTTTCCCCCAAAATAAAATCCTGGTTACGTCCCTGGCTCCCATACATATGTTCGTCCGATTTGGACTTGTATTGCAATATTTGGTCATTTGTTAACCGATTCACACGAAATATGGCACAAAGGACTCCCTTTCGACTCCCGGTATTGCTATTGAATCGAATAGAAATCAGTTCAGATTTAGATATAGCTCTCATTTATTCGTTTTTCCGATTTTGAATAACACCCAATAATTAAGGAATTTGTTAACAGATCTCCAGAAAATTTGGCACGAAGGTTTCTCTTATAACTCTTCTGATGAATAATGAATTTTATAGAAATTTGTTCAGTTTTAGATATTGCTCCCATATATATGCATCTCCCGATTTGCACTTTTAAGGCCTTTGCCAACCCATTTATCAATAAATTTTCTTAAAAAAAAATCAAATGTAAGCAAATTTTAAATTTGACGACCTAGCCTGCATATCCTATGTGGTGTAGGGTATCAAAAAGCCGCCTTGGCCCTACTTTATTTGTTTTTTTTTTTTTTTTTTGTAAAAACCATAAAATTTTGCATTCCAATGTTGTTGAGGCTTTTTTTACGATGTTGTTCATATTAAAAACATGCACACACACACACACACACTAACACTTGGCACACTCATTTCGAACAAAAAAAACATTTCATATGCACATTCACAAGGTATGCAAAAAAATTGCAATGGCATTGTGCAAACAGGAAGTAGAAGTAAAATTCAGGACTTTCAGGAAGTATAGATTACATGCTTTTCTTTTTTGGAATATTTGTTTGGTTTTTTTTACATACCCTAAAGAACACCTTCTCTATGCAATACTGTTCTTGTTGTGTTCAAATTTGTTGTTAATTTCTAGGTAAACAAGGCAAAATAGGCCAGCGAACAACGACCGAGCCAATATAATTATGACATCAACCCAATTTATTTGGCCGTTTTTTCTTCTTTTTTTTTGTTTTCGTTGGTTTTGAGTTGTTGAAAATGGCTATTGATGGATTTATTTGTGTTTGAGTTTTAAGTGGTTTATTTCTATTGTTGTTGCTGTTTTTGTTGTTGCAAATTATTTGCTTATTTTGGTGGTATGATATCACGTTTACGCACTGAAAAATATTTTTGCGCAAAAACAAAAAAGGTTGTCACATACGAAGCGTCGCCACTCACTGCTAATGACACAATAACCATGGAATTTGGGACTAATGGTTTGTTGTCTAGTCGCCAGGCTGACCCAAGCGCTAGCCCACCCTATACTCCTGCTAACTCAGCAGCAAATCGAGTTGTTGGTCTCTAGGGCAGAGTAAAAAGCTTTTGGGTTGATGGTTGGTTGTTGTTCTTTAACTGCGGTTACCCCCCCACAAAAAAAAAAAAAAAAAAAACAAAGCGGAGCCGACAACCAACAAAAACTCTATAACCGAATGTTATCAATAAAATCGAACGTCTTTTTGTTGTTTTGTTGCTGCAGTCAACCTTAATCTAATCAATCAAATTTTGCACGATTTATGTTTGTTGTTTCCCAAAGATAAAGTCACCCATTTGACTCGTTCACTCACTCACTTAACTATATAAACCTCCACACACAATTTGTCAAAATATGGATTTTGAAACTTGTTTTCGATTATTTTTAAAGTTTTGAAATTTTATTTCAACACCCCGCAATACTCAAAAGAGAGCGCGCGCGCGACTTCTGCTCTATTCAACACCTGAATGCTGATTGTTGAGATTGGTTTTTTTGTTGTATTAACGAAACACCAGATAAAAACAACAAACAAAAGAACATGCATAACATGAATAAGCAACAACAACAACACCAGTGACCACAAACAACAGCAACAAGAACAACAACAACAAAGAAAAGATGCATTTGCATTGCCCCTTTAGTATGGTTTTTGTTTTTTTTTATTTTTTTCAATGAATACATTTTTGAGAGTCATGATTTTTTGCCTAGGATTTGTATGGCAGGGGGTGAAGGGTATTCATTCCACTGACGACTGCATGTCTTATAAATTAGCCAGTTTCGTGTAGTGAGTGACAAAAAAAAAACCAAAACCGAAACAAAACATCAACAACCACAACAACAGAAACGGAAATCTTGTAGTATATCGATTTTCAATGATTGTGAATTTATGAACAAAAAAAAAACAAAAACTCGAATCATCAACAAATGCCGCCCCCCAAAGGCCACAACAACAGAGAATGACATGAACAGTGGAGCAATTGTGAAGTTTGAGAGAAAGAAAAAGAAGTCATTGTGTAAAATTTCAGACTATATGAGTAAGAAATGCGTCCTTTAGGGGCTCAATAAGAGAAATAGGGAGATCGGTTTATATGGGAGCTGTATGAGGCTATAGACCGATTCGGCTGTCTAAGGTCATGGGAGAAGCCGTAGTACAAAAGTTCAGCCAAATAAGAAAAAAATTACGCCCTCTAGAGGCTCAAGAAGTCAAGATCCCAGATCGGTTTGTATGAGAGCTATATCAGGTTATGGATCGATTTGAACCATATTTGGCACAGTTGCAAGGAGTCATAACAAAACACGTCATGCAAAATTTCAGCCAAATCGGATGAAAATTGCGCCCTCTAGTGGCTCAAGAAGTCAAGATCCCACATCGGTTTATATGGCAGCAATATCAGGTTATGGATCGATTTGAACCATATTTGGCACAGTTGTTAGAAGCATAACAGAACACGTCATGCGAAATTTTGAGTCAAATCGGATGAGAATTGCGCCCTCTAGAGGCTCAAGAAGTCAAGATTCAAGATCGGTTTATATGACAGTTATATCAGGTTATGGATCGATTTCAACCATACTCAACATAGTTGTTGGAAGCGATAATAAAACACTTCGTGCAAAATTTCAGCCAAATCGGATAAGAATTGCGCCCTCTAGACGCTCAAGAAGTCAAGACCCCAGATAGGTTTACATGACAGCTATATCAGGTTATGGACCGATTTCAAACAAACTCAACGCAGTTCTTGGAAGCGATAATAAAACACTACATGCAAAATTTCAGCCAAATCGGACAAAAATTGCGACCTGTAAGGGATCAAGAAGTCAAAGCAAGCGATCGGTTTATGTGGGAGCTATATCAGGTTATAGACCGATGTGTGCCGTATTTGGCACAATTGTTGGAAGTCATAACAAAATACTACATGCAAAATTTTAGCCAAATCGGAACAAAATTGCGGCGTGTAAGGGCTCAAGAAGTCAAATCGAAAGATCGGTTAATATGGCAGCTATATCTAAATCTGAACCGATATGGCGCATTTGTAATCCCCAACGACCAACATCAATACTAAGTATCTGAGCAAAATTTCTAGCGGCTAGCTTTACGCGTTCGGCCGCTATCGTGATTTTGACAGACGGATGGACGGACATGGCTAGATCGAATCAGAACGTCGAGATGATCAAGAATGTATTGGGTTGCCCAAAAAGTAATTGCGGATTTTTCATATAGTCGCCGTTGACAAATTTTTTCACAGCTTGTGACTCTGTTATTGCATTCTTTCTTCTGTCAGTTATCAGCTGTTACTTTTAGCTTGCTGTAGAAAAAAGTGTAAAAAAAGTATATTTGATTAAAGTTCATTCTAAGTTTTGTTAAAAATGCATTTTCTTTCTTTTAAAAAATCCGCAATTACTTTTTGGGCAACCCAATATATACTTTATGGGAATGAATATCACTTTAATGAAAGGGTTTTATTGATTACAGAAAAGAAATTGCCAGACACACAGGCGGATCAGACACAAAAACAAACACACCATTAGTGAACGTTTCGGTGGTTGCTTCGGCTACCCTCATAGGCACTATCGTGTTTTTTCTGGGCCTCGCGTTTTGGGGTTCATAAAAATTGTATAAAAAAAAGTTAAAAACTTTAAACATTTTCTTTTTTTTTTTTAATTATTATACAACAAAATTTACAAAAAAATTTAGAAAATTTAGAAAAAGAAATTTTGGAGGAAACAAAATAAAAAAAAATTAAAAAGAAAAATAAAAAAATTCAAATTTTCTTATCTTTTTTTGTTTTTAAATAGTAATTCAAGAAAAACTAAAAACAAAATAAAGAAAAATTTTTAAAATTTTTTTCTTTTCCTTATCATTATCGATAATAAAATGAAATTAAAAAAAAAAAGAAAAAAACTAGAAGAAATCTAAAAACAAATAAAAACAAGTAAAAAGGTGTTAAGTTCGGCCAGGCCGAACTTTGGATACCCACCAACTCGGGTATATATGCCCCCATAGCAGCCATATCGAAATATAGTCCCATTTGGACCAAATTCGTCACGGATATTTAGTGGTATAATACGTACAAATCATTGTTCAATTTTGTAGAACAAAATATTGCTCTTTTTGGTAGCCATATCCAAATATAGATCGATTTGAATCATATAAGCCACGGAAGTCGAAAAGCTTAACATAAGTCACTGTGTCAAATTTCAGTGAAATCGGATTATAAATGCGCCTCTTGTGGGGCCAAAACTTTAAATCCGGAGATCGGTCTATATGTCAGCTATATCCAAATCTGGACCGATCTAGGCCATATTGCAGAAAGATGTTGAGGGGCATTACACAACTCACTGTCCCAAATTTCGGCGACATCGAACAATAAATGCGCCTTTTATGGGGCCAAGACCTTAAATTGAGACATCGGTCTATATGGCAGCTATATCCAAAACTGGACCGATCTGAGCCAAATTGGAGAAAGTTGTCGAGGAGTCTAACACAACTCACTGTCCCAAATTTCATCAAAATCGGATAATAAATGCGCCTTTTATGGGCCTAAAACCTTAAATCGAGAGATCGGTCTATATGGCAGCTATATCCAAATATAGACCGATCTGGACCAAATTGAAGAGAGATGTCGAAAAGCCTAACACAACTCACTGTCCCAAATTTCAGCGACATCGGACAATTATTGCGCCTTTTATGGGCCGTAGACCTTAAACCGAGAGATCGGTCTATATGGCAGCTATATCCAAAACTGGACCGATCTGAGCCAAATTGAAGAAAGTTGTCGAGGAGTCTAACACAACTCACTGTCCCAAATTTCATCACAATCGGATAATAAATGAGGCTTTTATTGGCCCAAGACCTTAAATCGAGATATCGGTCTATATGGCAGCTATATCCAAATCTGGACCGATCTGAGCCAAATTGGAGAAAATTGTCGAGGAGCTTAACACAACTCACTGTTCCAAATTTCTGCAAAATCGGATAATAAATGCGCCTTTTATAGGCCCAAAACCTTAAATCGAGATATCGGTCTATATGACAGCTATATCCAAATCTGGACCGATCTGAAACAAATTGGAGAAATATGTCGAGGAGTCTAACACAACTCACTGTCCCAAATTTCATCACAATCGGATAATAAATGGGGCTTTTATTGGCCCAAGACCTTAAATCGAGAGATCGGTTTATATGACAGCTATATCCAAATCTGAACCGATCGGGACCAAATTGTAGAAGGATGTCGATTGGTCCTACACTACTCACTGTCCCAAATTATAGCACAATTGGATAATAAATGTAGCTTTAATAGGCCTAAGACCCTAAATTGGCGGATCGGTTTATATGGGGGCTATATCAAGATATAGTCCGATATTGTCCATCTTCGAACTTAACCTGCCGATGGATAAAAAAAGAAGCTGTGCAAAGTTTTAACTCAATATCTCTATTTTTAAAGACTGTAGCGTGATTTTAACAGACAGACGGACGGACATGGCTAGATGGTCTTAGATTTTTACGCTGATCAAGAATATATTGGGTTGCCCAAAAAGTAATTGCGGATTTTTCATATAGTCGGCGTTGACAAATTTTTTCACAGCTTGTGACTCTGTAATTGCATTCTTTCTTCTGTCAGTTATCAGCTGTTACTTTTAGCTTGCTTTAGAAAAGAAGTTTTAAAAAAAGTATATTTGATTAAAGTTCATTCAAAGTTTTATTAAAAATGCATTTACTTTCTTTTAAAAATCCGCAATTACTTTTTGCGCAACCCAATATAGGGTCGGAAATGGATATATCGATGTGTTGCAAACGGAACTGCTGTTCCTCAATAGTATATTTCTTTGCCTTTCTCTTAGGTTCCTATGGACGCTCGTTTAGTAGGTTCCTGTGGAAATTTAAAATTTTTGTCATTGTCTTAAATTGCATGCGGGGGGTACCCTGTGGTCCTATAGACCTCCCCAGAGTATCAATAAAATCTCTATCGATACCTAGAAGACTTCTATGGCCTAATTTAAATGACTCGTCATGGATTTGGACAGTGGAGATTTACAATTTTTGCCATTGTCTTAAATTGCTTAAGGATTTTCCCTGTGGTCCTATTGACCTCCCCAGAGTATCAATAAAATCTCTATCGATACCTAGAAGACTTCTATAAGCAAATTTTGATGACTCGTCATAGGTTTAGGTAGGCCGAAGACCCAAGAGATCCCTATATTCGATTTGCAACATGACCCATGAGTAAGTATTGGTGTCATAAGAATCGCATATATGACCCAAACCATTTAGAGAAGGTAAAAGTGGCAGTTGTTTATCGGAGACCACCGTAGCGCAGAGGTTAGCATGTCCGCCTATGACGCTGAAAGCCTGGGTTCGAATCCTGGCGAGACCATTAGAAACAATTTTCAGCGGTGGTTTTCCTCTCCTAATGCTGGCAACATTTGTGAGGTACTATGCCATGTAAAACTTTTAAAGAGGTGTCGCACTGTGGCACGCCGTTCTGGCTCGGCTATAAAAAGGAGGCCCCTTATCATTGAAGTTAAACTTGAATCGAACTGCACTCATTGATATGTCAGAAGGTTGCCCCTGTTCCTTAGTGGGATGTCCATGGAAAAAATTTGCAATTTGCAGTCGTTTACAGACTTACCTAGACAATTTTAAGTTAATTGCCTACAGAGTAGGGCCTCTGGTGGGAATCGGATCCACGACCCTCCCCCCTCCGGTAATCCGAGCACATTACCTGCTAGGCTACCTGTGCGCCTCCTAGCCAATAAAAGCCCAAAGTATTCTTTGATTAACTTTCGATGCCTTCAAGGTGAGTTGTTCAATTTCTATGACTCCCTCTTGAACTTTCATTGATAGCTTTAGAATTTTTATCTATATCTGTAGGTTTCCCATTGGTTTCCTTCAAATGGTTATCTTAAGATTCTCCATTGGTTGCTATTCTTATAAGTACTCGACCCATAAAATGATCCAGTAGTTCCTGTAGCTGACTCAAGGTTTCCAAAATATAATCTAAGAGACCCATTGATAATTTATCATTTCCTCTATATATTACTCATGGGTAACAATTTGACTTGTTGCAGCCATATATACCATAATGGCCATATTCACCTTGATAAGTTAACGCACTGGTTCCTGTAGATAATGGATACTTCCGTTTAGGGTCTACCACTTATAATGAATGAAACCCATTTGTGACCAATCGATAACTATTGACGACTCAGGCTGCCCTATTTATGCCCAGTGGTTATGGACACTCATATTGCGGAAATGCACCTAAGCCGAATGAAAAAATGTATGCCAAGTATATTCTTATCACTACCACCAAGGTGGAGGAGGTGAAATATGATGGCTCGTATTAGGGTGCAACCTCCGATTCTGCTTATAAGGCTGTAACCGATATGCACGAAATTCGAAGCATTTGGTTTTCTCTACTCAACTGAGAAGTTTTTCTAATATCATCAAAAGCGGTTTAGATTTGGATACGGCTCCCATACATATGAATCACCCGATTTACACTTATGAGGCTGCGGAAACTAAAATTTGAACCGATCTGCAGAAAATGTTGGACTGAATGTTTCTCTTCTCCATCTAACACTTTAGTCTCCTTTTTATACCCACCACCGAAGGATGGGGGTATATTCATTTTTTCATTCCGTTTGCAACACATCGAAATATCCATTTCCGACCCTATAAAGTATATATATTCTTGATCAGCGTAAAAATCTAAGACGATCTAGCCATGTCCGTCCGTCTGTCTGTTGAAATCACGCTACAGTCTTTAAAAATAGAGATATTGAGCTGAAATTTTGCACAGATTCTTTTTTTGTCCATAAGCAGGTTAAGTTCGAAGATGGGCTATATCGGACTATATCTTGATATAGCCCCCATATAGACCGATCCGCCGATTTAGGGTCTTAGGCCCATAAAAGCCACATTTATTATCCGATTTTGTTGAAATTTGGGACAGTGAGTTGTGTTAGGCCCTTCGACATCCTTTGTCAATTTGGCTCAGATCGGTCCAGATTTGGATATAGCTGCCATATAGACCGATCCTCCGATTTAGGGTCTAAGGCCCATAAAAGCCACATTTATGGTCCGATTTCGCTGAAATTTGGGACAGTGAGTTGTCTTCGGCCCTTTGACATGTTTCTTTAATTTGGTCCAGATCGGTTCAGATTTGGATATAGCTGCCTATAGACCGATCCGCCGATTTAGGGTCTTAGGCCCATAAAAGCCACATTTATTATCCGATTTTGTTGACATTTGGGACAGTGAGTTGTGTTAGACCCTTCGACATCCTTTGCCAATTTGGCTCAGATCGGTCCAGATTTGGATATAGCTGCCATATAGACCGATCCTCCGATTTAGGGTCTAAGGCCCATAAAAGCCACATTTATAGTCCGATTTCGCTGAAATTTGGGACAGTGAGTTGTCTTAGGCCCTTTGACATGTTTCTTTAATTTGGTCCAGATCGGTTCAGATTTGGATATAGCTGCCATATAGACCGATCCTCCGATTTAGGGTCTAAGGCCCATAAAAGCCACATTTATGGTCCGATTTCGCTGAAATTTGGGACAGTGAGATGTGTTAGGCCATTTGACATATTTCTTCAATTTGGTTCAGATCGGTTCAAATTTGGATATAGCTGCCATATAGACCGATTTCTTGATTTATGGTTTTGGGCCCATAAAATGCTCATTTATTGCCCGATGTCCCTGAAATTTGGAACAGTGAGTTAAGTTAAGCCCCTTGACATACTTCTGCAATATCGCACAGATCGGTCTAGATTTGGATATAGCTGCCATATAGACCGATATCTAGGTTTTAGGTTTTGGGGCCATAAAAGACGCATTTATTGTCCAATGTCGCTGAAATTTGAGACAGTGAGTTTGGTTAGGCTCTTCGACGTCCTTCTTCAATTTTGCCCAGATCGGTCCAGATTTGAATATAGCTGCCATATAGACCGATCTCTGGATTTAAGGTTTAGGGCCCATAAAAGAGGCATTTATTGTCCGATTTCGCCGAAATTTGGGACAGTGCTTAGTGTTAGGCTCTTCGACATGTTTATGCAACTTGGCCCAAATCAGTCCAGATTTGGATACAGCTGCCATGTAGACCGATATCTCGATTTAAAGTCTTGGCCCCATAAAATTCGCATTTATAATCTGATATCACTGAAATTTGACAAAGTCTTATGTTAGGCTTTTCGACATCCGTGTCGTATATAGTTCAGATCGGTATGAGGTATATGAGTACAAGGTATGAAATTTTCACCGAATTTTGATGAAAGGTGGTTTACATATATACCCGAGGTGGTGGGTATCCAAAGTTCGGCCCGGTCGAACTTAACGCCTTTTTACTTGTTTAAAGTCCAATTGTTCCCCATTGGCCTCCCATGAGTCCATATATGAAGTATAGGTCTCTATACATGATGCAGAGTTCTTTCTTAAAACTTTTGCTCCAATTAGTCGTAGAAAGGCGTAGAAAGGATTCAATACCCATAAGTATCCAAAAATAGCCCAGGGATCGCCATAAAGGACCCAAGGGTACTCCGCCCAGACACATTTACTCCAGTAAATCAATAGTAGGGAACTATCTTTAGGTTCTGATAGACAACCACCGTGAGGCATAGTTTGCCATAGACAACCCATAGGAGTAGCCTCGAGCTTCTATGACCTAAGGGTTCCTAGAAGATGATACATGGGTTATCTTTCGGTATCCATGTATCATCTTCTGGGAACCCTTAGGTCATAGAAGAAGTAAACTATGCATCATTGTGGTTGTCTGTCAGGACCTAAAGATAGTTCCCTACTGTTGGTTTACTGTTGGGGGTAAATGTGTCCTATAGGTTACTATTAGGGGTCTAAATGAGTCATAAGATGAGTTATGTCTATCAAAAAGAGTCACCTATTGGTAGTACCATAGATCTTTAGATCATTATGGACACACTAATGGTCTCTATGGATGAACTAAGAGTAACTAACAAAGAATTTGGGGTCCATATTGGTGACTAATGTGCCATGTAGATGCAAATGCAAGTCTGGCTAACGACCTATTTCTTAAAATCTTCTCGTTGGAAAAAGTACAGCTAATAGACATGGTTGTCGAGCGTGGTAAATGTGGTAATTTCTACCATAGAGGCATTTTCGCAATAAATAAGGTACCAGTACATCAAACCAATGTAAGGCATTTGAAGCCTTCACACCTAATATGGCTGATGAGTAATTCTAACCAGATTACGAAACGCCACCCATAGTGTTTGGTGTGTGTTGCAATCTTTGGTTTTCCTTTTCCACTTGCAAAGAAAATCTCCGATCATTGAGCTCGTCTCGAAAGAGAAAAAAAAAATAAAAATTGTAAAATTGTAAAATTGAATGATCTTCGTCCTAACAGGCAAAAAACTTGAAAAATTTCATATCATTTGCATTTTTCTACAAATTTTCTTATTTCCACTCGCTTCATTAGGTTAGGTTAGGTGGAAAAGAGGGTGCAGATATGAATCCGCCTCATGCCACTATGGACATACCTAAGCCTAAGCCAGAAATCGGCTTGTTGTGCGCTCTAAAAGACTATAAAGTAACCTCTCAAAAGAAAATTTTAAGTTAGGAATGCCGTCCTACTTACAAAATCCTTAATTATTGGGTTGCCCAAAAAGTAATTGCGGATTTTTTAAAAGAAAGTAAATGCTTTTTTAATAACACTTAGAATGAACTCTAATCAAATATACTTTCTTTACACTTTTTTTTCTAAAGCAAGCTAAAAGTAACAGCTGATAACTGACAGAAGAAAGAATGCAATTACGGAGTCACAAGCTGTGAAAAAATTTGTCAACGCCGACTATATGAAAAATCCGCAATTACTTTTTGGGCAACCCAATATTTTCAATACCACTCCCCTAAGTTGGTTCATGTCTGATATTGTGTCTCCACCTAAGTGCTGGTATCTGTTGGACACGAAAGCCGGACAAAGACAAAGGAAATGCTCCAACATCTAATCATCTGCCCCACATGCCCTACACATGCTATCACTTGCCGCAACGATTTTACATAAGTCAGCTGGTAGTCCTATGTGTCCCCTTATGATACCAATAGCTATACTGACCTCCTTCTTGCTTCCTTTCAGCAAAATAGCCTCGTCTTCTTACGAGCTGGATCCCCCATAGGATTTTCGCCATCCTACCGACCGTTTCGCTGTTCCACAATGTTGCATGAGCATTCATCGCCCACTCCCCTAACTCGTACTGCGTCGTCCCGAAAGGCTTCGGGTTAACCAAGTTTATTGACGGCAGTCCTCTGGCCTACACCGCCAAATCGTCTGCCCTTTCATTTCCCCTTACTCCGTTATGGCCCGGCACCAGCAAACGATGCGGATTTTGCCATACTCAGAGTAGGCGTCAATCTCCTTCTTACACTGCAAGACTGTTTGTGACCTTACCGTCCTGGTTGTTATGGCCCGCCACCGGCAAACGATGCAGATTTTGCCATCCTCAGAGAAGGCTTTCATCTCCTTCTTACACTGCAAGACTGTTCGTGACCTTACCGTCCGGGTTGTTATGGTCCGGCACCGGCAAACGATGCGGATTTTACCATCCTCAGAGAAAGCGTTAATCTCCTTCTTACAATGCAAGACTGTTCGTGACCTTACCGTCCTGGTTGTTATGGCCCGGCACCGGCAAACGATGCGGATTTTGTCATCCTCAGAGAAGGCGTTCATCTCCTTCTTACACTGTAAAACTGTTCGTGACCTTACCGTCCTGGTTGTTATGGCCCGGCACCGGCATACGATGCGGATTTTGTCATCCTCAGAGAAGGCGTTCATCTCCTTCTTACACTGTAAAACTGTTCGTGACCTTACCGTCCTGGTTGTTATGGCCCGGCACCGGCATACGATGCGGATTTTGCCATCCTCAGAGAAGGCGTTAATCTCCTGCAAGACTGTTCGTGACCTTACCGTCCTGGTTGTTATGGCCCGGCACCGGCAAAAGATGCGGATTTTCCCATCCTCATAGAAGGTGGTTATCTCCTTCTTACACTGCAAGACTGTTCGTTACCTTACCGTCCTGGTTGTTATTGCCCTTATGGCAATTTTACTGTCGGTAAAGATGTTCAGACTCGACGTCTTCGCGTTAGCACCACACCACTTCACTCATTCCGTGATCGCCCGGATCTCCGCCTGCAGGACCTATTATGGTCAGGCAGTCTAAAACAGATCTCAGTCCCTGGGTTCTCAATGTAAACCCCCAGGCCCACTCCGTCCTCTTGCTTTGATCCATCCGTGTAACATAATCTACCAGATGGCAATACTAAGGTTCCTTCAATCCAAGACTGTGCCGATGGCAGCAATGCCTCGCACTCGACTTCAAGGTTCATCTCAGGTATCCGATCGGAAACCTCTGCACTTCCTTCCAGGTTTCCTATCGTGGCCTCGATTATACCGCGATGGTATGAAGTGTTCCCATACTCAATCCATTCTCCCATGGCCTTAAGTCTCATAGGCTGCCTCACACTTAATCTGTATGTCAATCGGTCGGATATCTAGAATAGCTTTCAGTGCCCTAGTGGGAGTGGTCCTCATCGTTCCGCCTGCTATGAACTGCTCCCATCCTCAATCCAGACTCCCATCGCCTTAAGTTTCATAGGCGCAGTGACTGCCTCATACTTAATTTGTATGTCAATGGGTCGGATATGTAGAATAGTCTCCAGTGCCCTAGCGGGAGTGGTCCTCATCACTGCTATGAACTGCTCCCATCCTCAATCCAGTCTCCCATCGCCTTAAGTTTCATAAAACAGTGGCTGCCTCATACTTAATCTGTATGTCAATGGGCCGGATATGTAGAATAGTCTCCAGTGCCCTAGTGGGAGTGGTCCTCATCGTTCCGCCTATGCCAAGACAACATGTTCTCTGAACCTGTTGTATGGTCCTTATATTGCACTTTTTCTCCATAGCAGTCCACCAAAACTTCTGAGGCGTAATTAAGTATTAGTCTAATCACGCTCCCATTTCGAGCCAACGGCCCTTCTACATAGGGCCCAACATCTGTGAGCCTTCTCAGTACGCTACTGAATGTGACGTTTCCATTTCAGTTCTACATAGTGCCCAACATTGGTGAGCCTTCTCAGTACACTCCTGAATGTGACACTTCCATTTCAGTATCCTGTCCAAGATCACAGTATTGGTCTAATCAGGCTCCTTTAGAGCCAGTGGACTATCCTTGGATTCAGGCCCCATTTCGAGCCAACGACCCTTCTACATAGTGCCCAACCTCTGTGAGCCTTCTCAGTACACTCCTGAATGTGACACTTCCATTTCAGTTCTACATAGTGCCCAACATCTGTGAGCTTTCTCAGTACGCTCCTGAATGTGACACTTCCATTTCAGCTTCCTGTCCAAGATCACACCTAAGTATTTGACCTTGTCAGATATCGAAATAGTCTTATTGAGGAAACGTGGTGCGTTAAATTGGCCTACCTTCGTCTTCCTCGTGAACAGGCATATTTCAGTCTTCGCTGGGTTAACATTGAGACCTCTGGGTCTAGCCCAGTCATATGCCATATGCAAGACCCTTTCAGCCCTTCTGCATAGCTCGTTCGGATCCTTACCCCTTAGAAGTGTTATAACATCGTCTGCTTAGCAGACGGGTTCAAATGCCTCCTCAGTCAGAATCCGTAATAGGTTATTTATGGTGGTCACCCATAGGAATGGCCATAAAAATGCCCCCCTGTGACGTGCCCTATGCCATTTTCTCGCTTTATTAAGCTCTTTCACTTGTTTGTCCAACATGGCGTATAATTGATAAAAATTGATTTGGGCAACATTGTTATGTTTACGCTACATGGGTATTGAAGCAGACTATGGGGCGTATAACTAACAATCAACAAAATAATATCACGTATACGCTAAGGAGCTCTGAATAATATTAAGTTAGGATACTCAAAACTCATTTTTGTAAGCAAAAAAGATATCAGCAGCAGAAATTTCTCAAGGGAAAAGGGGTTTTTTTATTCTCAGGGACATTTTGGCTAGACTTTCTCCCCTTTGGGAGATAAATAATGTTAAGGACTACTAAAAAGCAAAGACCAGTCATAGACTTAAAACTTAAGATAGGATTTTTTAAGGTCTAATAAATGTGAAAATTCTCAAATTTCCTACATAAATTCACATATTTGAATTTTTTAGATTTATAAATCTCAGATTCCATTCTTGCCATGTGTTTCAAATTTTTTTTGCTGAATTTGAAAGATTTTTTTTACATACTTTTCGCTTTTATTTGCTTCTTGCCCATTAATCTCTTCTTAAATAACAACGTTTTTTTTATCTAATCTCCCAAATAATGCCTCAACTCTTTGAACTATTGACCACTGTAAAACGTGAACTCAAATCAGCGTTCATAGTCACATGTATTACAAAACCATTTGTGTTTTTTCTACTACTGGCGATGATGGTGCATTAGTTCTTGTTGTTGTTGTTTTTGTGTGCTACTGCTATTGTTAAACGTTGTCACGAATCGATGTCATAATTGTTATTTTTAATTTATTTTCACATCGAAAGAAAATAAAATATTAATTGTTTTAATACCATATGGATTTAATTGTTGTTGCTAGGAGGCCACATGACAACACAACTATGCTCCTCCTCAACCATAGCTAGTAAAATGCGTCAACAAAAGAGAAAAGGGTTGCCAATAGAGAAAAAAATATTCACTAAATAACATTCAAAAGGCAGAAAAAACAACAAAGTAAAAAAAGAAAAACAAAAATCGAAAAAAAAATGTTGGGTGTTAAAAAAATTTTTCTCTCAAATTTAAATTTTTTTTTATAAAAAACAAAAATTGAAAAAAAATGTTGGGTGTTAAAAAAATTTGTTCTCAAATTTAAAATTTTTTTATAAAATTTTTTAAAAAAAAAAAAATTTCATAAAATTTCTAGAAAATGAATAATATGAAAAATTGGTAGCAAAATTTATTGTATATAATATTTTTAAAAAAAATTTTATAAAAAATTTTTCATAAGAATTGCCTTATATGGGTTGCCCAAAAAGTAATTGCGGATTACTTTTTGGGCAACCTTTTTTTAAATTTTTTTATAAAATTTTTTAAAAAAAAAAAAATCATTAAATTTCCAGAAAATTAATAATATGAAAAATTGGTACCAAAATTTGTTGTATATAATATTTTAAAAAAAAATTTTATAAAAAATTTTTCATAAGAATTGCCTTATATGGGTTGCCCAAAAAGTAATTGCGGATTTTTCATATAGTCGGCGTTGACAAATTTTTTCACAGCTTGTGACTCTGTAATTGCATTCTTTCTTCTGTCAGTTATCAGCTGTTACTTTTAGCTTGCTTTAGAAAAAAGTGTAAAAAAAGTATATTTGATTAAAGTTCATTCTAAGTTTTATTAAAAATGCAGTAACTTTCTTTTAAAAAATCCGCAATTACTTTTTGGGCAACCCAATACAATTTTCGCAAAATTTTTTTGTAAAATTTTTAAACAAAATTCAAAAAAAAAAAAAAATTATAAAATTTTTAAAAATTTTTTTTTATATAAAACCAGCTCGAAGGGCCCGCTCCGTGGCGCCTTCTTTAACTCTGTACTAACTATTTAGGGTGGGGACACTTCGCCCAGAATGTGGATATGTGCTACTGCAGCCTATGTCCGCCTATAACGCTGAAAGCCTGCGTTCGAATCCTGGCGGAATTTCGGACAAAATTTGCAGCGTTGGTTATCCCCTCTTAATGCTGGCGACATTTGCCAGGTACCATACCATGCATGGTCATGTAAAAAATTCTCCCCAAAGAGTTGTTGCACTGCGGCACACCGTACGGAATCCGCCAAAAATAAAGGTCCCTTATCGTTGATAAACTCAACTTGAATCGAAAAGCATTCATTGATGTATGAAAAGTTTGCCCCTGCTCGATTCCTGGGCAAGTTTTTAGTCTACTCCCAAATGCCTTTCTTTTGGGCCCCTTGTATTGGTAAATATTTCGGGTTTAGGTGGTATTTCGGGGGTGGTCACTTGACCATCAAGTGAAATATTAGATTCGTGCTCTACTTTCAGAAACATTTCGTATGAGTCCCATAATGTCATGATCGGTAAATAAGTTGTGCTTGAAGGTGGGGTGGACCCCAGCTTCTTTGTCCCGAAAATGAATATAAATTCCCCGAAAATCAATGGGGCGGCTCCCCAAACACATGGCTCTATATTGTCGTGATAGGTCTATATATCCATTTGACGGATTTTGGGCTGTCCCTGCGGCACCCGTCCCCAACAATAGAGACCATGTTTTTTTTTTTGGTGATTGTTAGAGTGCAAAAAATTTCGAACTAATCTCATTACAAATCTCCGAGATCTGGTATTTTTGAAATTAGGGTAATGAGAAGTGCTTTTAAGGGGAGACATTTCGACTCAAATATGGATATTAAATTCGTGTCCACTCCCAAATCCCTTTACTTTGAACCCCATTTTGTCATGGTGGGTAAGTATGGACCGTTTGGTGGGTTTTTTTTGGGGCTGGGGCGGCCACCGGCACTTTCCCCTGAAAATAGATATCAAATTCGTTCTTTACTCCCAAATATCGATGATTTGAGCTCCATATTGCTAGAGTCGGAAATAAAGTTCAGTTTAAGGGGTGATTTAGGGCGTACCCCCAAAATTGGATATCAGATTCGTTGTTTACTCTCAAATACCTTTCAGTTGTGTCCCATATGGCCATAATGGGTCAATTAACCTATTTGACGTATTTTTAGGAGGAAAAGCGCCACCTTGACTTGAACGCAAATTTCAATTTCATATTTTTAATCTACTCCCAAATATCTTTCATTTGAATCCCATATAGCCAAAGTCGGCTGATATGCCCATTTGGGGGTATTTGGGGGTGGGACGACCTCCTATTATTTGGACATAATTTTGTATGCCATATTTGTAATCAACTGCCAGATACTTTTCATTTGAGTCCCATATTGATAGGAATGTCGAATATTTCTGTTTAGAGGAGTTTTTGGGTTTGGGGCGGCCCGCTGGTTACTTGGACCCAAAATTTAATATGATATTCATTTTTTGGTCTCCAATACCTTTTATTTAATACCCATATTGTGGCCATCAGTCCTCTTATGGTTTTGAGTGGCGTTTATGGTGTAGGGCGGAGGGTCAGCCACCATCCGATATCTAAAAATTATATAAATTATGTTTCCTTTTTTTTGATTCTACGGAACAAACAGACCGAGTCTCATACAGTCATGATGGGTCACATGCCCATTTGGGGAGTTTTAAGGGGGTGCGGTGACCCCCTACACTTCGATCTGATTTTGTATGACAGATTCGTAATCTACTCCAGATTACCTTTCATTTAAGCCCCATATTGATATGGACGACCAATTTGTGTGTTTTTAGACATTTTGGTGTTAGGGCGACTTCCTGAGTACTTGGACCAAATTTTTAATACAATATTCGTATTCTACTCTTCAATAGCTTTCATTTGATATCCATTGTGTCTTTATCGGTAGTCTTGTGATTTTGTGCGGTATACGAGAGGGTCCGCCCCCTTCCGATATTAACAAATTTTAAAGCATCTTTCTTCCACATTCGTAATCTACTCCCGAATACCTTTAATTTGAGTCCCATATTATCATGATCGTCAAATAAACCTATTTTAAGGGGTTTTTGGGGCTGGGGCGGCCCCCTAGGTTCTTGGACCCATTTTTTTTATTATGAAATTCGTACTCTACTCTTGAATACCTTTCATTTGAATCCCATATTGTCCCGATCGGTACACTTTTATTTTTGGGTAGGACTTTTGGGGTTAAGGGGGAGGGTCCGCCCCCCTCCCGAGAAAACTTCGAAAATACTTCTTATAGATAATTTTTTATAGAATATTTTCTACAAAAATTTTTTAAATAAAATTTTTCACAAAATTTTAGTCTGTAGAAAAATTTTTAACAAATTTAAAAAAAAAATTTTAAATTTTTAAAATTTTTTCTATGGAAAAATTTGAAAAATTTTTTTCTGTCGAAAATTTTTGTAAATATATAAATTTTTTTCAAAAAGTTTGCTAACATTTTAGTCCTAAAAAATTTTTATGAATTTTTGTTTCTCTCGGAACTGTCATAAAAATTTTTTTGAAAATGAGAACTATTTCCAAACTTTTTCCGAAAGTCTGGCAACACTATTATGAGTGGTATTATTACATATCATCCCAAAAGCGGCATTAAAGCGTGGAGTAAATTTCATATTCAACGCCTTAGATCATTTTGGCAAGAAAGCCGAGTAAATTATTGCCACAAGTGGCCATTAGAGGCGATATGTTCATGATTCTAAAAATGAAATACACCACACAACGATGACGACGATGACAATGTACTTTTACTACGTTTGAAGTTTTGAGACTAAGACATCATAGTTAAAAAAAATAAAAACAAGAAAACGAAAATAGAAAATGAACTTTAGGAGGGCTGGTGCTTGTGGCTGGCGAAATAGCGGAGGTTTTGGAGCTTGGTGTAAGAGTTCCTCGGCTGTCGATTTGTTAAGTTTTCAATAAATACCCATGATGTCATGAAACGAAATGCCCAAGTCGACAGCAAAAGCAGCAGCAGCAGCAGCAGCTGCAGCTGCGTCTGCCTCGGCCTCTGCTCTCTTGTCAATCGAATGGGTCTTTGTCACGGATGGATGACGACGTCAACAAAGCCCCCAAACGCCCGCCATAGACTACCTACCACATATTCGACCCAGAACACCACATAACAAAGCGGTTTTTTGGTTTTGGCACATAAGTCCGTAGGTTTTCTTTTCGTTTTTGCCTATAAATAGCAATGAACTCTAGTTTCGTTTTGTGCGTTTTTTTTTTCGCTGTTTATTTCTTGTTGCTTGTTTTGGTAGGCGTTTAAAAATAGTTGTTATTTTATGCGAGCGCAAGATTGCGTTTCACTTTGAGATTCACACGAAACTACTTTTGTTTTTTTTTCTGTGTTTTTGGTTTTGGAAATTCCATACCCCTGCTTACTGAAAGAAAAAAAATGTTGTAGGAGACCAATGGCTTTAGTGAAGAGCAAAAAGAAAGTTATGAACCATCTTCATCATCATCATCAAAAGAAATAAAAACTTTTCAAATGTATCTAAACAATGGACCAAAATTTGAAAATGCTAGTGTGTAGCAAAAGTGATGGCCCACATACGTCATCATCAAAAAACCTAAACTATTTAATGAATAGCTATGTGTAGGAATGTGGGGTTTTCTTTGCATTGGCTTGAAGATGAGAGTTTGAAAAATATTGAAACGCAAAATTGTAAAAAAAAAATATTTTTGTTCACATGCTTAAAAATGATTTGAAACGCAAAACCACTTGAAACAATCAACACCTACTCGAAATAATCAAAAAAAGTTTCACAAACCATATATTTTTTAATTAAAAAAAAAATAACCAAATTCCTACTGTTCCCATCTACTAGTAATACAGGATATACATTAAATATCAGTTATAGTTTAAACAATATTCATATATTCCTATATTAGCCAGTCTTATGGGAAGGAAGCTTCGGAATCCCTTCAGCTAGATCGAAACATGCATGTAACATATAAAACTTTGGAAGCTTCGCCTTATTCGCCTAATGCAGTAGCTTCGAATAAGTCTCTCAGCAAGTTTCCTATAAAAGAGTAATCAAAAAGTCTTGACGCCATATTCTAACCATATAATATCCATAATCAAATTTTCTTTTTGTCGTCCAATCGTCAGCAAATTTTGCACATATCACTTTCTTGGCCCAAGGATGAACGCTATTGATTTTGGTGAAAATCGGTTCGGATTTGGATATAGCTCCCCATACATATTTTTCACCCGATTTCCACTTAAATGGCCGTAGCAACTACAAATTTCCACTGATCTGCACAAAATTTGATAAGGATTGTTTCATTACTGATCTTAACATATCTGCAAGATTTCATCAAAATCGGTTCAGATTTGGGTATAGCTCTCATATATATGTATCGCCCGATTTGCACTTAAATCCCCGTAGTAGCAATAATTTTCAGCCGATCTACACACAATTTGACACGGATTATTTTGTTACTAATATTAACATGTCAGCGAGATTTCTTTAAAATCGGTTCAGATTTGGCTATAGCTCTTATATATATAAGTACTCGGATTGACACTAATATGGGCGCAGTAAAAAAAGTTTCAAGCGATCTGTTTGAAAAAAAATCGGTTCAGATTTAGATATAGCTCTCATATACATATATCTATTGTCCGAATTTATAATTGTAGGGTAGAGTTAGGTGTAGGGAAATATATAGTCGGCTCCGTCCTACTTTAGCCTTTCCTTACTGGTTATATATAGGATTTTTTTTTTTTTGTGAAAAAAACTTACGAATACGGCAGGTTCCATTTGAGTTTTATGTTTGATAGGCTCATTTGTATTTTTTGTTTTCTTACCTAAAAAAAGAAAAAAAAAATATGTAAATTAATTTATCAAATATTAAAACATTGTTGGGGTTACCCAAAAAGTAATTGCGGATTTTTTAAAAGAAAGTAAATGCATTTTTAATAAAACTTAGAATGAACTTGAATCAAATATACTTTTTTTACACTTTTTTTCTAAAGCAAGCTAAAAGTAACAGCTGATAACTGACAGAAGAAAGAATGCAATTACAGAGTCACAAGCTATGAAAAAATTTGAAAATTTGTCAACGCCGACTATATGAAAAATCCGCAATTACTTTTTGGGCAACCCAATATGTCTATACTAATTTTCT